>NW_024396916.1:0-25673 GCF_004115215.2 Ornithorhynchus anatinus
AGTATTTCTCGTCGAACTTGAGGAGAGAGGGCATACCAAGCCTTGTGCAAAGGGGTGGCTTTGAGATAGGCGAGATAGAGGCACAGGGAGATGGTTAGCATTAGAGGAGTGAAGTGGGTGGGCTAGGTTGTAGTAGGAGAGAATCAAGTGTGTTAGGAGGGTACAAGGTGATCAAGTGCTTTAAAGCCAATGGGGTGGAGTTTTTGTTTGACATGGCAGTGAACGGGCAACCTCCGGAGTGTTTTGAGGAGTGGGATGATACGTCCTGAATGTTTCTGTAGAAAAATGATCCTGGCAGCAGAGTGAAGTATGGACTGGAGTGGGGAGATGTGGGAGGGCGGGAAGTCATCAAGGAGGCTAATGCAGTAATTAAGGCGGGATGGGGTGAGTGACTAGCGTGGTAGCATTTTGGATGGAAAGGAGAGAACACGTAATAGAAATGTTGTGAAAGTGATACCGACAGGATTTAGCGATGGATTAAATATGTGGGTTGAAGAGTGAGGGATAAGAGAGGAGTCAGCTTCTGGAAGCAAAGACTTGCCTCATTTGGGAGAGAGCAAATCTAACTTGCTGAGAAGCAGCGTGGCTCAGTGGAAAGAGCATGGGCTTTGGAGTCAGAGGTTATGAGTTCGAATCCCAGCTCTGCCACTTGTCAGCTGTGTGACTGTGGGCAAGTCACTTGATTTTTCTGTGCCTCAGTTACCTCATCTGTAAAATGGGGGTTAAGACTGTGAGCCCTACGTGGGACAACCTGATTCCCCGTGTCTATCCCAGCGCTTAGAACAGTGCTTGGCACATAGTAAGCCCTTAACAAATACCAACATTATTATTAACTCTTTGATGGCACCTAAAAGGAGCTCTGCAGGTAGCAGAGGAGTATTTCAGAACGGTCTATGCTTGTGTTTACTGCTTTTAGGAAAGCGATTTATTAATTTTCTCCACTTGAATTATATATGGAGATTCAAAAAGCATGCACCCATCCTGTTTTTTTTTTCATTTTCTTAGCTAATCCATATTATATGTGTGGATGGTGTGAGGAGATGTGTGATTTTCTGTGAAACTAGCATGAGACTGATGGTTATCTTGTTGAAGTTGGTGGAACTAATGGCTTTCCTTTCTATTTACTTTGAGCTGAAACCTCAAAACCAAGTTGACCCTGATAGAGCCTGGACAGCAGTATATTCTAGAGGAATTGAAAAATACATGTGGTTTGTCGTGGTCTTAAAGTGATGCTAACTGAAACCTGCAAGCTTCTGTATACTTGCAGTTTAAATGGCATGGGATTTAAGGCAAATTATTTATTGCAGGAATAGAATCCTTGTGAAAGTATATATATATGTCTAGTCCGACGATCACTCCTTAGTTGTATATAAAAATATGAACTCTTCTTAATATCATTTTTTTTGCTTTGTCACCAAAGGAATTCCATTATATTATTTGAACTAAATTATTTTTTAATTAAGTATATTAAAATCTTTTGAAAATAATCAAGTAAGTGGTTCTTACCTATAATTTTTGTTTACTTTACTGTTTTGCTTTCTGAAAATGAAATGTAATACAAGAAATACATTGTACATAATGTACTCTTAATATATTGAGCTCTGCACCTATTGGTTTGTAGCCCATCCTCATCGCATCTCTTACGAAAGCAGGATGGCATAGAGGAAAGAGCCCAGGCCTGGGAGTCAGAGGTCCTCTGCCACTTACCTGCTGGGTGAGCTTGGGCAAGTCACTCAACTTTTTTGTGCCTCAGTTCTCACCTGCAAAATGGGGATTCAGAACCTGTTCTCTCTCCTACTTCGTCTACAAGTCCAATGACTTAGTCGAAAGAGGATGGGCTCGGGAGTCAAAGGTCATCGTGGGTTCTAATCCCGGCTGCACCACTTGTCAGCTGTGTAACTCTGGGCAAATCACTTCACTTCTCTGTGCCTCAGTTATCTCATCTGTAAAATGGAGATTAAGGCTGTGAGCCCCATGTGGGACATCTGATTACATTGTATCTACCCTAGTGCTTAGAACACTGCTTGGCACATAGTAAGCACTTGACAAATACCATCATCATCATTATTATCATTATTATTATTATTATTGATATTCATCCCATCAGTCCCACAACACTCATGCACATAACAGTAATTCTGTTCAATGCCCATCTCCCCTATAAAACTCTAAACTCCTTGTGGGCAGGGAATGTGTCTACCAGCTTTTTCATTTTGTACTCTTCCAAGAGCATAGTACAGTGCTCTGCATGAGGTAAGTGGTCAGTAAATGCCACTGATTGAAAGGGTTCACAGATAGAAGAAGAGAGAAGAATGAGGCCTGGTGAAAAGTTGCAAGATGAGCTCAGTTAGATTAGAAAGTTTGAGTTGGGCCAAAGAAAGTGAAGGGAGTGGATAGGACAGGGAGAGAAAGCTGATAGAGAGCCCTAGAACCAATGGTCACCAGTGTCTGATTCAGAGAGGATTGTGTAATCATTGACAATTTTTCTAGGAGTGGGGAGAGAGAGATAACCAATTAAACTTTAAGGAAGGAGCATATCTGGATTAGTTCTTTAGGAAAAACTCACAAGACTTAGTGATAGACTGATATGAGAGTTGCAAAAGAGTGGGAGGCCAAGGATTTTGCTCTGATTGTGGGCTTCCTAGAAAGAGAGGGGATGTTGGAGTTGTCCCTGTGATGGGAAAGTTAGTTGGAGGGGAGAATTTTAGGAAAAGGAAGAATTCAGTTTTCAGACAGCAAGGACCTGTGTTGGTAATAATAATAATAATGATAATGATGGTATTTGTTAAGCACTTACTATGTGCAAAGCACTGATCTAAGCACTGGTTTAGATGCAAGGTAATCAGGTTGTCCCACATGGGACTCGCAGTCTTAATCCCCATTTTACAGATGAGGTAACAGAGGCACAGAAAAGTTAAGTGACTTGCCCAAAGTCATACAGCTGATAAGTGGTGGAGTGAGGATTAGAACCCACGACCTCTGACTCTTAACCCCAGGGTCTTTCCACTGACTTGGAGAGAGCTATTGTCCCTGTCTTGTCTATGCTACTCCATTTTGGGAGAGGTAGCAAATAGCATTCTCTAAACAGAATAATTGATTTGTAGCCAGTTACACTTCTGGGCATTAAAAAAGGACTAGTTAAGCAGTGTGATGGCCTAATGGGTAGCCCATGGGCCTGGGAGTCAGAAGGAACTGGGTTCTAATTTTGGCTTGAACTCTTGCCTGCTGGGTGACCTTGGGCAAGTCACTTAACTTCCCAGTGCTTCAGTTACCTCATCTGAAAAAAGGGATTAATAATAATAATGATATTTGTTAAGCACTTACTATATGCCAAGCTCTGTTCTAAGTGCTGGGGTAGATACAAGGTAATCAGATTGTCCCACGTGGGACTCATGGTCTTAATCCCCATTTTACAGATGAGGTAACTGAGGCACAGACCTATTAAGTGACTTGCCCAAAGTGACCCGGCTGACAAGTGGCGGTGCCAGCCTTAGAACCCATGACCTCTGTCTGACTCCCAAAGCCGTCCTCTTTCCACTAAGCCACTCTGAGAGCTGGGGGGGTAGAGAGCTGCGGGACAGCCCACTGAGGGATATCAGGCTGTCCCGCAAATGCGCGGATCTCGCATTTAATTGGCAGGAGGTAGGCAGGCCGAGAGAATGTGGTGGCAGAGGACAGGATGGGGGGAACAGCGGGGAAGAAAGCTGAGGAGCCAACACCTGGAGGGTAAACAGTGAGCTGGGAGAAGAGGGATGGAAGCAGAGGGAGGAGGGCAAGACAGCAGATGAGCAAAGAGCAGTGGGGAATGGAGGAGGGGAGCAGAGTGTAGTGAGGAGAAAGCAAGGGGGTAGAAAGCAGGAAGGCAGAGACCGAGATGGGCAGAAAGCTGGGAGGCATAGAGCAAGGGGGAGAGCATTCAGAAAGTCGAACTGCCCCTGTGTCCTCCACCCTTCAAAGAGCAGGGAGGCAGGAAGACGAGGGCTGAGAAAAGGGGGACAGAGAACATGGAGCAGGAACCAAGTACTTGATTCCCCAATCAGCCTCCTTTCTGATCTCCCTGTCTTCCTGTCTCTCCCCACTCCAGGCCACACTTCACTCTGCTGCCAAGATCATTTTTTCTACAAAAAAAATTAGTCTTTGTTCCCCGCCCCACCCAAGAATCTCCAGGTGTTGCCCATCCAGAAACTCCCTATTATCAGCTTTAAATAATTCAATCACCGTGTCTGCTCTTACCCTATTTTGCTGCTTTCCTACTAGAGCTCAGCCTGCACAGTTCGCTCTGCTGAAACCCTGCTCATCCGTCTCTCCACTGACCTCTCACATCCTGCCTCTGGCCTGGAGAGGCCTTCCTCTTCACATACCATAGATGATAGCTCTCTTCACCTTCAAAACATTTTGGAAGGCGTGACTCCTCCAAGAGGTCTTCTCTGACTAAGCCCTCATTTCCTCTTCTCCCATTCCCTTCCATGTCCCCCTTGCATTTGAATTTTCACCCTTTATTTAACCCTCCCTCATGCACGTACCCAAAATGTATTTGTACACAGGGCTTTGAATACAGTGAGTGCTCAATAAATACAATTGAATAAATTTACATTAACATGTCTTCTGCCTTAGACTGTAAGCTCGTCGTGGGCAGGGAACACATCTACCAACTCTGTTATAGTGTACTCTCCCAAGTGCTTAGTACAGTGCTCTGCACACAGTAAGCGCTCAATAAATATGATTTATCGATTGGATCTCTTTTATCTAGTGCTGGGTTCCATTGTAGGATTTTCTAATGAGATCCTTCTGAATATACAGCGTCAAAACTTTTAAAAAAGTGAATTTATGGATGGGCTGGGGGTCATTTTTGTTTAAGGGAGGTTGATATTTAAGGATATGACCTGGGTGATTTACCCAATGTGGGTAATTACCCCTGAAAATCTGGGCTATTTCCACATGGGTAAGGGGAAATTCGTTCCCTCTTGTGTCATGGTGAACAGTACCTGAAAGGATACTTAGATAGTGAGAAATTTGTCACTTCAGTTGAAGAGGAGGCCACGCACCTCTGGAAGGATGGGTCTGTGGGAGCACCCCAAAACCACTGAAAGAGAAGCTGCCAAGATGAGTAGGGGAGATACTGTAAGGAGTGATGGGGGCTGATTGGAAATAAAGGGGTTTTTTGGCATTATGGAAATGGCCTCCTATCTGTACTCTGAATCAGCAGAAAACACATTTTGAAACCAAGGGGAGCAAGTGTCATAGAAAGACTTCTTTTATATTTTTAAAATGGGCTCTTTCAGAAAATTCAAAACTCTTGACAAGGAATGTAAGCCTGGGGCCTTCTGGTTGGGGAAGAGCCTTTCTTCTCAGCCAGTAGCAGGTGCAGATGTCCAAGAAGTGTCCACACATCCTGGGACAGGTGGATAAAATGACTGGGAAGAAGTTCATATCTACAATTAGGTCAAACAGCCCGATCAGCCCTCCTGGATGGGAAGAGGAAGGAAGAGATGAAAGACACTGTACATGATCACATTTTCTAGGTGGTTTGTGCTCCTCTCCAGTGCTGTGTGTCAGACTCAGCTGTTTCAACAGATGATGGTGAGCAGCTGTGAGAAATGTTCCTTTAATTTTCCTACTCAGAAATGCCGCCTGCCTCATTTTCCAAGATGGGGAATCTCCATCTTCCACCTGTCTGCCTTCATCTGCACCTCTTTCACCCTGCCGGTCTCCAGTATCGTCAGGTTCCAGCACACTGATGCAGCTGCCGGCCGAGGACTCATAAACTGACTGGGGTCGAGGACTTGTCGTGGGGGTTTCACCAGAGCTTGTGCCATAAAGAGAATATTGGGCTTCTCTGTAGGCGGCGTTCGGTTGTGTAGGAGAAGGAGGTGGTGTGGAGTCTTTCAGGGGAAAGTCTCCCATGCTTGAGCTGACATTAGACTCCATCTGTTTTTCTGCTACACTTTCACAATCTGAATTCAACTGATCACCTTTGCAAATTATATAGGTGTGGCAGTAAAACGTACACCGAAAAAATTCATCAAAATTCCAAGTTTATGAATTCAAATTAATCCAAACAGATTTCTATTTTGCATTCCAACCTCCAGCTGCCACTGAAATGAGAATTTGAACATGCACACACACATACCCTGCTATATAGACAAGCATATAAAAACACAAAGATCTATACACACTCATAAATATAAACCTCCTCCGTCCATCCCCTCTCCCAGGCCAACACTCATACAGCCACATAAAGAAGCAGTCAAATATACAGACATTCACAATCCATCCACATGCTTCTACGCCCTTCATGTATGCACACACATATATTCACATTCAATATATATTTGCAGCTATTCCACTTGTAACACACTACACTGTCAGCTCATTTTGAGCAGGGAAAATATATATCAACTCTGTTGTATTTTACTCTTTCAAGTGTTCAGTATAGTGCTCTGCATTCAATCAATACCACTGATTAATTCTTTTAGTGCTCTTCTGTGATAACATTACTGCGCTTTAGGTAAAGCTCTATTTGAAATGGACTTTATTCACTCTTCTAAAGGCAGTCAAAGTACAACGGAGTTTGAGAGGGGAGGAAGTGAGCCGTTTCAGTTAAAATATTCTGCAGCAGTATGTCTAAGGAGAAGCGCAGAGATGAATACCAACCTTAATGATAGATTTATTAGGGACAAATGGTGCCAGACATCCAATTTTGCTTGTCAAAGGGATCTTTTTGCTGAACACAGTGTGTGAAAGAAACGCTTGAAAAACTAAGTAGTTTAATATGTATATGTACAAAGGATGCATGGATGAACAAAAACGTCTAATTTATTCATTCATTCATTCATTCAATAGTATTAATTGAGCGCTTACTGTGTGCAGAGCACTGTACTAAGCTCTTGGAATGTACAAGTCGGCAACAGATAGAGACAGTTCCTGCCATTTGACGGGTTTACAGTCTAATCGGGAGAGACAGGCAGACCAGAACAATGGCAATAAATAGAGTCAAGGGGAAGAACATCTCATAAAAACAATGGCAACTAAATAGAATCAGGGTGATGTACATCTCATTAAACAAAATAAACAAAATAAATAGGGTGATAAAGATATATACAGTCGAGCGGACGAGTACAGTGCTGAGATGGTGGGGCGGGAGAGGGGGAGGAGGAGAGGGAAAGGGAGGAGAAGAGGGTTTAGTTGCGGAGAGGTGAAGGGGGGGTAGAGGGAGCAGAGGGAAAAAAGGGGGAGCTCAGTCTGGGAAGGTCTCTTGGAGGAGGTGAGTTTTAAGTAGGGATTTGAAGAGGGGAAGAGAATTAGATTGTCTGAGGTGAGGAGGGAGGGCATTCCAGGACCGCGGGAGGAGGTGGCCCAGGGGTCGACGACGAGATAGGCGAGACCGAGGGACGGTGAGGAGGTGGGCGGCAGAGGAGCGGAGCATGCGGGGTGAGCAGTAGAAAGAGAGAAGGGAGGAGAGGTAGGAAGGGGCAAGGTGATGGAGAACCTTGAAGCCTAGAATGAGGAGTTTTTGTTTGGAGCGGAGGTTGATAGGCAACCACTGGAGGTGTTTAACAAGGGGAGTGACATGCCCAGATCGTTTCTGCAGAAAGATGAACCAGGCAGCGGAGTGAAGAATAGACTGGAGCGGGGCGAGAGAGGAGGAAGGGACATCAGAGAGAAGGCTGACACAGTAGTCTAGCCGGGATATAACAAGAGCCTGTAGCAGTAAGGTAGCCATTTGGGTGGAGAGGAAAGGGAGGATCTTGGCGATATTGTAAAGGTGAGACCAGCAGGTCTTGGTAACTGATAGGATGTGTGGGGGGAACAAGAGAGACGAGTCAAAGATGACACCGAGATTGCGGGCCTGAGACACGGGAAGGATGGTCGTACCATCTTCGGTGATAGGGAAATCTGGGAGAGGTACGGGCTTGGGAAGGAAGATGAGGAGCTCACTCTCGCTCATGTTGAGTTTTAGGTGGTGGGCCGACATCCAGGTGGAGACATCCTGGAGGCAGGAGGAGATGCGAGCCTGAAGGGAGGGGGAGAGGACAGGGGCAGAGATGTAGATCTGCGTGTCATCTGCGTAGAGATGGTAGTCGATTTATAGCCTTTGATACATATTTGCATTGCTCTCATTAACTTTCTCATTTTTAACAGCATTTTGGGGGTCTATATTTTGGATGTGGCAAAGATTATATCCTTCGGAAAAACTATTTAGTGCATTTTCTCATAATTCATTCATTCATTCATTCATTCAATCGTATTTATTAAGTGCTTACTGTATGCAGAACACTGTACTAACCACTTGGGAAAATATGACAAAGCTGTAAAGAGTGACAATCCCTGCCCATAACTAGTTTATAGGCCGGAGGTGTCAGGGGTAGGACAGCCATCAATACCAGTAAATAGACCGATATAAATAAATGAAATTACAGATATATACATAAGTGCTGTGGGGTGGGGAGGTGGGGGAAGAGCAAAAGGAGCAAGCCAGGGCGAGGCAGAAGGGAGTGGGAGATGAGGAAAAATGGGGCTTTGACTGAGAAGGCCTCTTGAAGAGAACAGGGAGAGAGTCATTGCCTGGGGAATTTGAGAAAGAAAGGTGTTCCAAGCCAGAGGTTGGATGTTGATCAGGAGTCGACGGCGAGACGAGGAGATCTAGGCACAGTGAGGTTAGCACCAAAGGAACAAAGTGTATGGGCTGGATTGTAGAAGGAGAGCAGGGAGGTGAGGTAGGAGGGGGCAGGGTGATGGACTGCTTTAAAGCCAATGGTGAGGAGTTTTTGTCTGACTCGGAGGTGGTTAGGCAACCACTGGAGGATTTTGAGGAGGGGAATGTTATGTCCTGAACGTATCTGTACAGAGATAATCTGGGCAGCAGAGTAAGGTATGGACTGGAGTGGGGAGAGGCAGGTCAACAAGAGACAGGGAGAGGAGGTCAACAAGGAGGCTAATCCAATAATCTAGGAAGGACAGGATGAGTGATTGTACTGATGTGGTAGTGGTTTGGATGGAGAGGAAAGGGCAGATTTTAGTGATTTTGCGAAGGTGAGACGGAAAGGATTGGCGATGGATTGAATATGTGGGTTGAATGAGAGAGGGGAGCCGAGTTATGGATTTGTGAGACGGAAGGGTGGTGGTGCCATCTACAGTGACAGGAAAGTTCGGGAGAGGACAGGGTTTTTGTGGGAAGACAAGGAGCTCTGTTTTCGACATGCTAAGTTTCAGGTGACTGAAGGACATCCAAGAGAGATGTCTTGAAAGCAGGAGGAGATGTGAGCCTGGGGAGAGGGAGAGAGATCAGAGGAGGAGATGTAGATTTAATCCTCTAGCTTCCCAAAACCAGTTAAGAGAGTTACCTGAGATATAGCAGCTCATAACATTTTTACACGTTATAAGCACACACACCACACACCCATACTCATTTGTCCTCTCCTTTCTATTCATGCTTCCTTCCCTCCACTTCATTTGATGACTCTCCTCTTTCCTCTGTCTCTATCCTGTCCCTTTCTGTATGCCTCTACACTCAATCTAATCTCGTGTTTGTAATTCTGCCCCAGGTGGTAAAACCTTAGCAGGTCAGACAGTTTGAACTCCACGGAGCTGTAGGAAAGACACCAGGGCCTCCAAGGTAGCTTCCGTCTAGCCCAGTATGGACCAGTGAAAGATTCATGGAGCAGAATCCCCCTTCCTCCCCACCCCTGGGGAGTCACGGTTTCTGGGAGTTCTGGACCAGCACATCATCCCTGACTGAGAAGCAGAGTGGCCTAGTGGAAAGAGCATGGGGCTGGGAGTCAGAAGATCTGGGTTCTAATCCAAGGTCACAGAGCTTGGGCAAGTCACATATCCTTTTTTGCAGTATTTCTTAAGTATTTCCTATGTTGAACACTATTCTAAGCACTGGGGCAGATACAGGTTAATTAGACTGTGAGTCCCATAATAATAATCATGGTATTTACTAAGTGCTTACTATGTGCCAAGCACTGTTCTAAGGGCTGGGTTAGATACAAGGTAATCAGGTTGTCCCCCATCTGAATCCCCATTTTACAGATGAGCTGAGGCACAGAGAAGTGAAGTGACTTGTCCAAGGTCACACAGCAGACAAGTGGCAGAGTCAGGATTAGAACCCCTGACCTCTGGCTACCCAGCCCATGCTCTTTCCACTATGCCACTCCATGAGAGCCAGGGTTTGTGTCCAACCTAAGTAGGAGGGAGAACAGGTATTAAATTCCCATTTTAAAGTTGAGGAAACTGAGCCACAGATAAATGAAGTGACTTGCCCAAGGTAACTTCTCTGTGCCTCGGTTACCTCATCTGTAAAACAGGGATTAAGACTGTGCACTCCATGTGAAACAGTGGGCTGTGTCCAACCTGGCTATTTTGTATCTACCCCAGGGTTTAGTTCAGTGCCTGGTACAGAGTAAGCACTTAACAAATGCTATATATAAACAAAAACAATAAAAAGAAAAATTAGCAGCTCTCCCCTCACCTCGTGAGGGGTGGGGCCCATGAAATATAACCCCTTAACAGAACTCCTCATCTTTCCCCCCAAATCCACCCCTCCTGAACTCTTTCCAATCTAAGTCGATAATGCCAACATACTCCATGCCCAAGAAACATGCAACTTCCTCGAGGCTTCACCACTGCTCCACTTTCACCTGCAGCTTACTCCAATCCTGATGGTTCTTTAGCTCAACATCTGCTGGGTCATCCCTTTTACTTTCCCCAAACTGCTACGACTCTGGTACGAGCTCTAATCCCACTATTGCTGAACTATTGCATTAGGCTGCTTCCTCTTTTCTCATTCTCCAGCCTCTGCCCACTTAAACTGGAACTACGTGCCAGCATCTTATTGTTGACACATCTCTCTATCCATACCTTACCTTTTCTCAGAACTTTCCACTGGCTTCCTCTCCCTCTCTCTCTCTGCATAAAACAAATTGGATTCAAAGCTCTTCATCCAACTCCACCTAGCCCATCTGCTTAGTACAGTAAGTGCTCAATAAAAATGATGGAATGAATGAATGAATCTACTCCCTCTGCCCCCCGTTTCCCAATTTGTTTGATTTGTTCTGTCCAAACCTTACTTGTGGCTCTCCAGCTCTGTCCCCTCACTCACATGGTTCCTCCATATTGGGACTCCCTCCCCACATTCAATACCTCCTATTTTCCCACCTCCTCTAACAAGCTTTCTCTCATTAATCTTCCAGAACAATGAGCCACACATTTCCATCAGCCAAATCTAGTGGTTACTAATTTATTCATAATCAATCTCAGTACTCATGTATATGTATTCTCAATTATGTATTTGGACTGCTCTAATGGGGAATGACAAAAAAAAATTGTAACTGGACCATAGGTTCTCATAGGCAGGGAATGTAAAATTTCACAATTCTGTAATTTTCAAGAATCTAGTATAGAGCCCCACACCCGGTGGGGGTGGCTCACAAAGTGCTCCTACTATGTAACACTGGTGATTCCAGGCAACCTCTGGTTTGACAGCCTCTAACACATGGTCCTGGCTGCAAAATCCCCAGAATTGGAGGGCATTTTGGTTACTCCTCTTGGCTCATTCTCAGAAATAGGCACAGAACCCACAGGAATCTTTGGAAAGTTTCCAGAGTGGAAATTGACCTTGTGGGATCAGCGGTTACAGTCCACAAAGCCAAAGCTGTATGGCTGAATAGGTCTTTCCCCGAGCAGAATGCTTCTCTTGGCAGTTGTAGGATAAAAACCAATCCATTTAATGTAACAAAAAATCAGAATTTGGAAAACTGTAACTATGATCAGCAGGAATCCCGTGGCTACCAAGCAGGCAAAAATGTCAGTCTTTAGGTTGTCCTGCAGGGAACATGGTTTCAAGTTTTTCTTTTCCAGATCTTCTAGAAGAAAATAAATAGAGAAGTGTTAGCCTTCTTGAGAAAATACTTGAGTTTCTCTAACTTGGACAGGGAATCCCTTTGAGGATGGACTTCAGAAGCCTCGAGAAGAAAAGTCTATGGAGAAGTGGTTCATCCCTGGGAAGGCCCCATCACTGCTTGCTGCAGTCCCCGTGGCAGTGGGAGAGAGTCTCATCTAGGATGTAACGGACCTATTGGTCCAAAATACCTTTCCTTAACCCCATACTCCCTTCAGCTGGTGCCCAGGCCCCACCATCTACCTGGCAACACTTTGAAAGTCCCCGAGAGGCCTCAGGTCTTTTTAGATCGATTCAGAGGAATGTGACCAGAACCAGCACGGACATTTCTACCTATTTCCGTCCCTAGATCTGTGCCCCTGCAGTGTGGGGAACATGTAATAATAATAATAATAATAATAATGGTATTTGCAAAGCATTGTTCTAAGTGCTGGGGTTGATACAAGGTAATCAGGTTGTCCCACATGGGCTCACAGTCTTAATCCCCCTTTTGCAGATGAGATAACTGAGATATGGAGAAGTTAAGTGACTTGTCCGAAGTCACACAGCTGATAACTGGCAGGGCCAGGATTAGAACCCATGACCTCTGATTCCCAAGCCCGTGCTCTTTCCATTAAGCCACGCTGCTTCTCATTTGCATATGTCATCATACCCTTAATGACCTAAGGCAGTGACCAATCTGCCAGCTGATCTGTAAGCAGGAAGAATACTTTTGGTAATACTATGTGCTAAAGCAAAACTCAAGTACAGAACACAGCAAAAGTACCTGGCCCTGGGCTCTGCTAATTTCTAAAATATCAGTTAGGCACCTTGAATCCAGAAACTTTAACAAGGCACCAAATCATTAAAAGCAATGCTTTCAATATTGTCAATACAATTGTCAATACTTAGTACTCCTCTCGAAACCTCTATAAGGCCTTAGCTGTAACTGTCAAAGAACCACAGCAAAACCTGCCCCACTCATTTTGTAATAGAGATCTAGTCAAACCAAGGTCTGTAGTCAGAGAAAAATATTGGCATTCTTGCAGTTGATCCCATCCAGTACGTTTATGTTGACAGGATCCAAAGAAAAGCTCAAATCAAGGGTGACCCCTAGAATGCAGACAGCAATGGCTTCCTAAATCAAAACCTAGAGCAAGATCTCCAAACCCAACGAAGCAGAATTCCAATTTCCTTAGTCTAACTGGAAAACTCACCCCATTTTTTACACAGTTTACCTGTCATTTTTGCCCCATGAAAATTCTGTCCCTGTGGAGATACTTAGGGGAAGAAATCAGAGCTGGGGACAGGAGGAAAAAAGAAGGAAACATAATTTTCACTTTCAGGAGTTTTAACAAATTCCAAGTGGATGACATCATTTGTTGAAGCTAATTTCACTACTAGAAAATGAAACATAAATGGTAAATCAGAATAAGCCTCAGGCATATTTTGTCATTACCAAAGCATGCACAAATGTATATTGTCCAATGGCATCTTCCCTTAGGAACTCCTACTTGGAATGTCTCTGTCGGCTTCACCAGAGTAGGGATAGATAAACTGATTGAAAAAAAGTCAGTCATCATTGAAGGATGCTGGTCGCCCTGTGAAAATGCTACAGAATATTTTCTTTTCCCGGAGCTGCTATGAAGGCTCAGGGATGGGAGGTGGGCAAGTTATGGATCAGGCCCAGGATAATAGCTATTCTTAAACCCCTGATCTCTCTCCTGACCTCCCAACGGTCTTCTCTTTGTGTGATCCCTCTGCCCCTGCTAAGAAAAGAGGAAATGAAAGCGTCAGGGAGTCCAATTTGAAAATGTGCTTTTCAAGCCCGCACATCATAAAAAGAAGGGTTTCTGAGAAGGTGATGAGGCCAGGGGAATTCTCAGGAAATCTCTTAAAATACTGAAGCAGAATTAAGTCCTAAAAATCAGCCCTTCTGAAATGATTAGAAAATCAGTGTCTTGATCAGCAAAGTTAGGGAAGTAAGGTGGAATTTATGCAATGCACTACAAACTAAAAGCAACACAAAGGCCCAAACAAACGTGTTGGATTTCAGAGCAGTTTTGCATGTAATTACTAGTCCAAAGGGGGTAGCTGCTATGTGCTAAAGCAAAACTCAAGTACAGAACACAGCAAAAGAAATGTAGAGCCACACAGAGTGGAGTGGAGTGTCCATTGTGCATGGGCATTCTGGCCATGGCCCCATGTCTAGAAAGGATCTCACTGCCAAACCATCATTTTTTAAGGTGAAGCAGAGCAAGATACATTATTTCTGCAAAGTAAGTATTGGGATTATGGGTAACTTTGAAAATTCATAACCATTATTGATGCTACTATAATCAGCATTACTCTTCTCTTTTCTATTATCATCAGTATTTCTGTCAGAACAAGGTTTGGTAAAATATAAACCCTAATGAGTAATAATAATGACGGTATTTTTTAAGTGCTTACCATGTGACAAGCACTGTTCTAAGCACTGGGGGAGATACAAAGTAATCAGTTTGTCCCAAGTGGGGTTCACAGTCTTAATCCCCATTTTCCAGATGATGTAACTGAGAAGTTAAGTGACTTACCCAAAGTCACAAAGCTGATAAGTGGCGGAGCCGGGATTAGAACCCACGACCTCTGACTCCCAAGCCCGGGCTCTTTCCACTAAGCAACCCTGCTTCTCTGTAATAGAAATAGTTCCATGGGCACTGAAATCTCACAGCCTCACAGGGTGTTCCCTACCTTAAAATGTCATGCTGCTTCCTTAAAATTGTCTTCAAGCAACTTGACTCAGACACCCAATTTTATACTCCACAGACAAAATATGCATCCCACCTTTGAAATGGGTATCGGTGCGGCCATTTTGGAGAGAACCTTCCTGACTTTGATTTCTCCAAAGGGTACAATCGAGTAGCAATTTTGGAAGAAAAGCAGTATGGCAGTCATTTTGAGGAGGCTTACGGAGTTTCTGTTTTTAAGAATCACTTAGTGACTGCAATTCCAGGGAGAATTTAAGGAACCTGGGTCAGGGTCTACTCAGCTTACCTCCTGGAGATGGCCTGGCAGCCATGGGGAGATCATTTATTGGAGGCAGGCTAGTAGGAAGAATCGAAAGTTTTGCTCCCCTCCTGCTACTGGGCCAACGTGTATCTCTCGAGGGCAGGGTAGATGGTCCTGAGAAGCAAACAAAACATGACAGTGAGAGGCTGAAGAGAACTTTATTTCCCGGAAAGGAAAGCCTGGGCCTGGAGACTAGGCATTGAGGATAATGGGTGCCCCAGTCAATGTTGGGATACCCTATATGTATGGGGAATACTGGAAAGAGAAGAAGAATGGGATGGGGCAGGCAGCTCCTAGCATTAACACAAAAAGTCAGGCATCTGGACCTACACAGAAGTAAATAGAACAAAAAAGGAGGATGGGATCAGGACAGTTACAAGCACAGCAGAGAGGGAAAAGAGGGCTTCAATTCAGAATAGACAATCGGAACACCACCAAGAAAATTCCCGATATTGACAGGAAAATCAACCCCAGACCATCACCCCTAGGTGGTCATCCTTGCTGACCCAACCATGACACTTTTGCAAGAATACTGCAGCCTCCCAAACTGTGGACACCCTGAAATATTCAAACACGCTGCAATAACATCCATTCGGTTGTATTTATTGAGCGCTTACTGTGTGCAGAGCACTGTTCTAAGCGCCAGGGTAGACACAGGGGAATCAGAATGTCCCACGTGGGGCTCACAGTCTTAATCCCCATTTTACAGATGAGGTAACTGAGGCACAGAGAAGTTAAGTGACTTGCCCACTGTCACACAGCTGACAAGTGGCAGGGCCGGGATTTGAACTCATGACCTCTGACTCCAAAGCCCCTGCTCTTTCCACTGAGCCACGCTGTTAAGTGCTTACTATGTGTGAAGCACTCTTCTAAGCACTGGGAGGGAATATAAGGTGATCAGGTTGTCCCACGTGAGGCTCACGGTCTTCATCCCCATTTTCCAGATGAGGTAACTGAGGCTCAGAGAAGTGATGCGACTTACCCAAGGTCACCCAGCAGACAAGTGGCGGGGCTGGGATTAGAACCCATGACCTCTGACTCCCAATTCAAATATGATTGAATGGGTAAATGATTAAACGTGGGTTTACAGTGGCTACTGATAGATCGTCTCATAGTTCGGGTTAATAATGATAATAATAATAATGGCATTTATTAAGTGCTTACTATGTGTGAAGCACAGGTGGCAGGGAGTATGAGGTGATCAGGTTGTCCTACATGGGGCTCACAGTCTTCATCCCCATTTTCCAGATGAGGTAACTGAGGCTCAGTTAAGTGAAACGACTTATTCAAGGTCACACAACAGACAAGTGGCAGAGGTGGGATTAGAACCCATGACCTCTGACTCCCAATTCAAATACGATTGAATGGATGAATGATTAAACGTGGGTTTACAATGGCTACTGATAGATTGTCTTATAGTTCGGGTTAATAATAATAATAATGATAGCATTTAAGTGATTACTATGTGCAAAACACTATTCTAAGCGCTGGGGGCATATGAGGTGATCAGGTTGTCCCACATGGGGCTCACGGTCTTCATCCCCATTTTCCAGATGAGGTAACTGAGTCTCAGATTTAAGTGAAACGACTTACCCAAGGTCTCACAGCAGACTAGTGGTGGAGGTGGGATTAGAACCCATGACCTCTGATTCCCAATTCAAATAGGATTGAATGGATGAAGGATTAAACGTGGGTTTACAATGGCCACTGATAGATCATCTCATATTTGGAATTAATAATAACAATAATAATAATAATAGTAATGGCATTTAAGTGCTTACTACGTGCAAAGCTCTATTTTAAGCGCTGGGGGGATATGAGGTGATCAGGTTGTACCACATGGGGCTCACGGTCTTCATCCCCATTTTCCAGAGGAGGTAACTGGGGCTCAGAGAAGCGAATCGACTGACCCAAGGTCACACAGCAGACAAGTGGTGGGGCCGGAATTAGAACCCACTACCTCTGACTCCCAATTCAAATACGATTGAATGGATGAATGATTAAACGTGGGTTTACACTGCCTACTAATAGATTGTTTCATAGTTCTAATTAACAATAATAATGATGATGATGATGGCATTTGTTAAGCGTTTACTACAAACAGAAGCACTGTTCTAAGCGCTGGGAGGGGATTATAAAGGGATCAGGTTGTCCCACGCGGGGTTCACTGTTTTCATCCCCATTTTCGAGATGAGATAAGTGGAGGCACAGAGAAGTAAAGTGGCTTACCCAAAGTCACCCAGCAAACTAGTGGCGGGGGCGGGATTAGAACCCACGACCTGTGACTCCCGCCACTGGGCTCCGCGGAGTTGGAGGAAAGTGTCCGACAGGGGGCGCGCGAGAGGGGGGGCCGCGCACGTGCCATTCTCTACCAGAGCAGCCGCCCGGCTTCGTCGGCCCTCCCCTCCTCTCTCCTCCAGGGGCGCATGCGCGCCGGGGCTCCAGGACCTGACCCCGAGGCGAGGGCGGGGGAGGTGACAGGCCGGTCCAGAGGCGCGTGTGCATTGCAGGGCAGGAGGAAAGAGCCAAGGGGGCTTTTATGCCGGCCCTGCGGGGAGCCGAGCCTCAGAAGACGACGGAGTGGCGTCTGCGGGCGCATGGAGAGTGAGGAATGCGCGCGACGTCGTGGGATTGACCGAGTGAAGTGACTTGCCCAGGGTCACACAGCAGACACGTAGCGGGGCTGGAATTAGAACCCACGCCCTCTGACTCCCAAGCCCGGCTTCTTTCCACTAAGCCACACTGCCACACTGGAGAAGAGGAGCCCTCAATGGATAAACGTCACAAGGTCGGACATACTTTGCTTTGGCCCTGCTTTAAATCCTGTCTGTATCCATTTGGTGGAATGATACATCAGCTCCTGGGGAAACTGAACACTCAGTCAGTCGGTCATATTTATTGAGTGCTTATTCGTTCATTCAGTCATATTTATTGAGCGTTTACTGTGTGCAGAGCACTGAACTAAGCACTTGGGAGAGTGCGACCTAACATTATGGCACTTTCCCTGCCCACAACGATCTTAAGTGAATTAATTAATAACAGTATTTGTTAAGCGCTTACTATGTATGGGGCTCTGTATTATGCACTGGGGTGGATACAAGCAAATTGGGTCAGAGACAGTCTCTGTTCCATGTGGGTCTCACAGTCTCAATCCTCATTTTACAGATGAGGTAACTGAGGCACACAGAAGTAAAGGGAAGGAGCGTGGCATAGTGGAAAGAGCACGGGCTTGGGAATCAGAGGACATGGGTTCTAATCCCAGCTCTGCCATTTGTATGTTTGTGTGACCTTGTGTGACTTGTCTGTATGTGTGACCATTTAACTTCTCTGTGCTTGAGTGACCTCTCTATAAAATGGGGATTAAGACTGTGAACCCCACGTGGGTCAAACTGATTACCTAGTATCTACCCCAGTGCTTAGAACAGTGCTTGGCGTATATTAAGGGCTTAACAAATGCCATTATTATTATTAAAGTGACATGCCCAAGGTCACACAGCAGGTAGGTGGCAGAGCTGGGATTAGAATCCATAAAGTCTAGAGGGAGAGACAGACACTGATATAAACGAATTACAGAGATATACCTAAGTGCTGTCGGATCGGGAGGGCGAATGAATAAAGGGAACAAGTCAGGGTGATGCAGAAAGGAGTAACAGAAAAGGAAAAGAGGGCTTAGTGGGGAAAGCCTTTTGGAGGAGATGTGCCGTCACTGATGATTTGAAGGTGTGGTGAGTGAGTAATTGTCCAGGTGATAAGAAGAGGGAGGGCAGCGAGCATTCCAGGCCAGAGACAGAATGTGAGGGGGAGAGGTCAGTGAAGAGAGAATCGAGCTCAAGGTACAACATATAGGCTGGAATTAGAGGAGCGAAGTGTGAGGAGTGGGTTGTAGGAGAACAGCCAGGATGAGATGATGGAGGGCTTTGAAGCCAATGATAAGCAGTTTCCATTTGCTGCCCGGGTCATTTTTCTACAAAGAAACGTTCAAGCTATGTTCCCCACTCCTCAGTAACCTCCAGCGGTTGCCCATCCACTTCCGCATCACAATGAAGCATAGATTAGAGTGGGGAGAGACAGGAGGCAGGAAGGTCAGCAAGGAGGCTGATAGAGTAATGGCGGCCATAAAGGAAAAATGCTTGGATTAACATGGTAGAGTTTGGATGGAGAGGAAAGGGCAGATTTTATCGGTTTAGTGATGAATCCAAGTGCCTTCTTGATTTGACCAATTTGAGTGCAGAGTGCGGGAAAGGGCTCAGCGTGGAGCATTTTGGGTTGGGCCAGGCTGCGAATGTGGGTGGAACAAATGCAGGCGGACCCTATCCAGGCCATCAGAGCCACACTTCTGTCTATTCTGGTCCCAAGGGCTTTTCTTCTCAACCCCACTCCAGATGGACTTTCGTTACCTGTCACCAGGTGCGTGGCATAAATCTGGCACATCTGTACATTTCTTTCAATCATTTGGCTCCACCTTGTTTCCTCCATCTCCATGTTCCCAGGTACTACTTCCTTACAGTTGTATTCCGGACATGCCTGCTAAACACTCCCTCTCTCCCCCAACCCCACCTGGTTCCCCGAAACCTCTCCCCATGCCTTCTCCTTTCAGTTCTGATCCATTTCATGCCTCTCAAGGCAGCACAGCACGAGCAGAATGGCACATGTTTGACAAAAACATCAGGGGAGGCAGGTGTAGGATTTTGGGGGACAGGGCCAGCACAAAACTTGAGGAGGTATTCCTCTGTGCCATGGGCAAATCAATCCTCTGGCATGAGGATTTTAATTTGTAGGAGACAATTTGGCCGTAATGGAGGAACTGCCTCTACGTGGGAGAACCCAAAGGCCACATACCTGTCCTTCTCACCTCTCATTCCCTGGATCTATGGTTCACCAGGACAACCCAAAAAGCATCTTCCTCCCTCCTGCACAGAGGTTCCAGAAGAGGAGTGATACCACCCCCCTCTCCCGGGAAGCTGAGCCTTGTCATCGCCCGGACCCTTGGAGCCATTACTTCGTGGGCTCGGGATCTCTGCTCCCCTGAGGCGCAGCCTCGGCCCGCCCAGCCCCGATTCCCGACAAGCCCCCCTTCACCTGCCACTCGCCGACTCATCTGCGCCTCCTCCTCCTCCCCCCGGGGAGCTGAGCCTCGGACCGCCCGGACCCGCGCCCGCCTCAGCCTTTCGCAACCTGGACCTCCGCACCCCCGCTCGGGAACTCCGACACTAAGGATCTTCGCCCTCACAGAGCCCCAGCCACCAGCTCCCATTCCACCCCCCCGCTCGGGCCCGGGGACATTGCGCTCCCCTTCTCGATCCTGGGGACATTGTGCTCCCCTTCTCGGCCCCAAGGACATTGTGTCCTCGGGGGACATTGTGTCCCCCTGCTCGTGCCCGGGGACATTGTGCTCCCCAACCGCTACCCCACTCCGCCCGAGGCGGCCATTTTGGGAAGCCCCCACTCTGCCTGAGGCGGCCATTTTGGGAAGGCCTTACTCCCTCTTCCCCCTTGAGGTGATTCATCTCCCCCGCCCCCTCCCCGGGCGACGACGTCCTTGTTCTCACCATGTTACCTTACCTTAGCCGCCGCCTACGGCCGCCACCCACCCCGGACAACCTCAGGGCCCCCCCCCGCCGCCACAGGGACATTTGGTCATGAGCTCTGGGACTCTCTCGGCCGCTGGCCGCTTGACTTTGAGTCTGATCGGGTAGGGTCGGCTCGTCCCCCGACCCTGGTCATCGCCTGCTTATTAACACTATTGTAGTGTGCCTTACTGTAGCATGTTGCTATATTAGCGATCTCGCTTGTCATTGTTTATTGTCGTCAGACTTTGAGTTTGATCAGGTCGCCCCTTAATCGAGTCTACCCCCGACCCTGGTCATCGCCCCTTTTATTAACACGACTATATTGTATCATACTGTATCATGTTGCTATATTAGCACTACTGTATTGTATCATACTGTATCATGTTGCTATATTACCGATTTCGTTTATTACTGTTTATTGTTGTCAGTGCTGCCACCCACCTCTCTGGCCTCGCCATGTCCCTCCTCCCCCCCTCCCCCCTCCCGCCCCTTCCTATCCTCCCCTTCCCCTTCCCCTCTCTCGCTCAGCTCTTTCCCGCTCTCTCCTCTGTCTCCTCCCCCCTCCCCTCTCCCGCCCTAGAACCCCACTTTACCAGCGCTACCCCTCTTCCCCCTCCCCCTACTCTCCCCCCCACCAAACCCCCTCCTCACCTCCTCCCCCCTTCTCTCTTCCCCACCCACGCCCCATCCCAGTCCTCTTGTCCCACCGCTACCCCTCATCCCCCTCTCCCCGTCCAGGGCCCCGCCACCTCCTTCCCATCCAAACCCTCCCCTCCCCCCGCCCTTCCCCCCCCCCCCTTGCACCCACAGCTACTTTCAAGTGTGGCCTCTGGAACCCCCGCTCTATTACAGGTAAGCTACCTTTCATCCATGACCTTTTCCTCTCTCGCTCTCTCCTCCTCCTCGCCCTTTCGGAAACGTGGCTCTCTCCCGAAGACACGGTCTCCGCCGCCGCTCTCTCCAGCGGAGGCCTCTCCTTCTCCCACTCCCCCAGACTCACCGGTAAGGGAGGAGGCGTCGGCTTCCTCCTCTCGCCCCGTTGCCGCTTCCGCACTATCCCTCCTCCCCCCTCCCTCTCCTTCCCCTCCTTCGAAGCCCATATCATTCGCCTCTACCACCCCCTCCAGTTACTTGTCGCTGTCATCTACCGCCCTCCCGGTCCCACCTCCGACTTCTTCAACCACCTTGACCCCTTTCTCACCTTCCTTCTCTCCTTCTCTCTGCCCACTCTGATCCTTGGAGACTTCAACATCCATATGGATGTACCCGACGACTCCTCTGCCGCCCGCCTGCTATCCCTCCTCGACTCTGCCGACCTCCTCCTCCACCATACCGCGCCCACTCACCGACTCGGTCACACCCTCGATCTCGTCATCTCCTACCGCTGCACTATCTCCTCCCTCACCAACTCTGAAATCCCTCTCTCTGACCATAACCTTCTCACCTGCCTCATCTCTCACACTCCCTCCCCCTGCAAATTTTCGCTACTGCCCCACAGAGACCTCCGCTCTCTCGATCCCATCCGTCTTTCCAATAGCATCTCTCCTCACCTTGCCGCCCTGTCCTCTCTTCCCACTCTCGATGATCAGGTCTCCGCTCTCAACTCCACCCTCTCTACTCATCTCGACTCTCTCGCCCCCCTTTCCCTCCGCCGCTCTCGCTCCACTAACCCACAGCCCTGGATCACCTCCTCTGTCTGCCTCCTACGCTCCTATGCTCGAGCTGCTGAGCGCTGCTGGCGAAAGTCCAAGCACCAAGCCGACCTCACACACTTCAAATTTATCCTTTCCTGCCTTAACTCTGCCCTCTCCTCCGCCAGGCAAAGCTTCTTCTCCTCCCTCATCGACACCCATGCCCGTCACCCCCGCCGATTGTTCCGGACCTTTAACTCTCTCCTTAGGCCCCCTGTTCCTCCCCCTCCCCCATCTCTCACCCCCAATGATCTGGCCACCTATTTCCTCACGAAAATCAACACAATCAGGTCTGAGCTCCCCAAAGTCACCCCTCCGCCTCTCCCCTCCTCCCCCACCAACCCTCTCCCCTACTTTCCCATCCTTCCCTGCAGTATCCTCAGAGGAGATCTCCTCCCTCCTCGCAAGTGCCACCCCCTCCACCTGCGCCTCGGACCCCATTCCCTCTCACCTTATTAAAACCATCACCCCTGCCCTCCTCCCTTCCTTAACTTCTATTTTTAACCACTCAATCTCCAAGGGCTCCTTCCCCTCTGCCTTCAAACATGCCCACGTCTCCCCCATCCTAAAAAAACCCGCTCTTGACCCCACTTCCCCCTCCAGTTATCGCCCTATCTCCCTACTACCCTTCCTTTCCAAAATCCTAGAACGAGTCGTCTACAATCGATGCTTAGAATTCCTTAACTCCCATTCTCTCCTAGAGCCCCTCCAATCTGGCTTCCGTCCCCTCCACTCTACCGAGACTGCTCTCTCTAAGGTCACCCATGACCTCCTTCTTGCCAAATCCAATGGCTCCTACTCCATTCTAATCCTCCTTGACCTCTCTGCTGCCTTGACACTGTCGACCATCCCCTCCTCCTCCATACCTTATCTCACCTTGGCTTCACGGACTCTGTCCTCTCCTGGTTCTCCTCTTACTCTCTGGCCGGTCATTCTCGGTCTCCTTCGCTGGCGCCTCCTCCCCCTCCCATCCTTTAACTGTTGGAGTTCCTCAAGGGTCAGTTCTTGGCCCTCTTCTGTTCTCCATTTACACTCACTCCCTCGGTGAACTCATTCGCTCTCACGGCTTTGACTACCATCTCTACGCAGATGACACGCAGATCTACATCTACACCCCTGTCCACTCCCCCCCCCCTTCAGGCTCGCATCTCCTCCTGCCTCCGGGACGTCTCCACCTGGATGTCGGCCCGCCACCTAAAACTCAACATGAGCGAGACTGAGCTCCTCATCTTCCCTCCCAAGCCCGGTCCTCTCCCAGACTTCTCTATCACCGTCGATGGCACGACCATCCTTCCCGTCTCTCAGGCCCGCAATCTCGGTGTCATCCTTGACTCGTCTCTCTCGTTCACCCCACACATCCTATCCGTTACCAAGACCTGCCGGTTTCACCTCTACAATATCGCCAAGATCCGCCCTTTCCTCTCCACCCAAACGGCTACCTTACTGTTACAGGCTCTCGTTATATCCCGGCTAGACTACTGTGTCAGCCTTCTCTCTGACCTCCCTTCCTCCTCTCTCGCCCCGCTCCAGTCTATTCTTCACTCCGCTGCCCGGCTCATCTTCCTGCAGAAACGATCTGGGCATGTCACTCCCCTTCTTAAACAACTCCAGTGGTTGCCTATCAACCTCCGCTCCAAACAAAAACTCCTCACTCTAGGCTTCAAGGCTCTCCATCACCTTGCCCCTTCCTACCTCTCCTCCCTTCTCTCTTTCTACCACCCACCCCGCACGCTCCGCTCCTCTGCCGCCCACCTCCTCACCGTCCCTCGGTCTCGCCTATCCCGCCGTCGACCCCTGGGTCACGTCCTCCCGCGGTCCTGGAACGCCCTCCCTCCTCACCTCCGCCAAACTGATTCTCTTCCCCTCTTCAAAACCCTACTTAAAACTCACCTCCTCCACAGGGCCTTCCCAGACTGAGCTCCTCTTCTCCCTCTACTCCCTCTGCCACCCCCCTTTACCTCTCCGCAGCTAAACCCTCTTTTTCCCCTTTTCCCTCTGCTCCTCCACCTCTCCCTTCCCATCCCCACAGCACTGTACTCGTCCGCTCAACTGTATATATTTCCATTACCCTATTTATTTTGTTAATGAATTGTACATCGCCTTGATTCTATTTAGTTGCCATTGTTTTTACGAGATGTTCTTCCCCTTGACTCTATTTATTGCCATTGTTCTTGTCTGTCCATCTCCCCCGATTAGACTGTAAGCCCGTCAAACGGCAGGGACTGTCTCTATCTGTTGCCGACTTGTTCATCCCAAGCGCTTAGTACAGTGCTCTGCACATAGTAAGTGCTCAATAAATACTATTGAATGAATGAATGAATAATGCCTGCTTACTCGTTTTTATGTGTATATTTATATTTCTATTTATTTACACTGATGCCAGTTAACTTGTTTGGACGACTGTCTCACCCCTTCTAGACTGTGAGCCCATTGTGGGCAGGGGCATGTCTCTCTTTATTGCTGGATTGTACTTTCCAAGCGCTTAGTACAGTGTTCTGCCCATACTAAACGCTCAATAAAGATGAATGAATGAATGAATGAATGAATGAATGCTTTGATCAGCGTGGGAGTTGTTTGGACGGAGAGGAAAGTGCAGAATTTTATTGAGGTTACGAAGGTTGAACCGGCAGGATTTAGTGATAGACTGAATTTATAGGTTGACTGGGAGAGATGAGATGAGGATATCGCTAGGGTTACAGACTCCTGAGACGGGAGGATGCTGATACTTTCTACAGTGTCAGGAAAATCGGTGGGTGGACAGGTTTGGGTAGGAAGATGAGGAGTTCTGATTTGGATGTGTCTATCTTGAGAAGTCTGCTGAAAATCCAGGTAGAGATGCCAGGAAGGCAGGAGGAAATGAGAGACTGCGGAGAAGGAGGGTGGCCAGAGCTGGAGAGGGAGATTAGGAAATCATCCCCATGGTTGTAGGAATTGAAGGCATGAGAGTGAATGAGTCCTCCAAGAGAGCGTGTGTAGATGGAGAATGGATAGAGACCCAAACTGAGCCTTAAGGCACCCCCACCTTTAGCAGGTCGGTGGCAGAGGAGGAGCCCACGAGAGAGACTGAGAATGAGCAGACAGGAAGATAGGAGCAGAACCAGGGTAGGATAGTGTCAATGAAACCAAGGTTGAATAATGTTTCCAGGAGAAGGAGGTGGGCCTTAGTGTCAAACGCAGCCGAGTGGTTGGGGAGGACTTGGATGGAATAGAGGCCTGCGGAATTGGCAAGTAGGAGATCCTTGGTGACAAGTTGTGATCTCTCTCAGTTCTTCCCTGCTCCTCCTTAGTCCCTTGTTTCCCATGCCCCTTCATCAACTCTCCCATATTTCCCTGAAGTATCTCAAAAACTAATCTCCCATCTCCTCTCAAATTCCACCCCCTCCACCTGCACATCTGACCCCATCCCTTAGCAGCTTGTCTAAACACTTGCTCCCTCCCTTCTTCCCTCCCTGACCACCATCTTCAGCTGTTTGCTCTCCAGTA
>NW_024396917.1:0-77150 GCF_004115215.2 Ornithorhynchus anatinus
TCTTGGAGAGTTAGCTCTAATGTAGGGCTTTGAAGAGGGGAAGAGAATTAGTTCGACGGAGGTGAGGAGGGAGGGCATTCCAGGACAGCAGGAGGACGTGGCCCAGGAGTCGGCGTGGTGGAATAGGTGAGAACGGGGGACGGTGAGGAGTTGGGTGGCAGAGGAGGGGACCCCAGGGGGTGAGCAGTAGAAAGAGAGAAGGGAGGAAAGGTAGGAGGGGGCAAGGGAGAGCCTTGAAGCCTAGAGTGAGAAGTTTTTGTTTCGTGCGGAGGTTGATAGGCAACCACTGGAGCTTATAAAGAAAGGGAGTGACATGCCCAGAGTGTTTCTGCAGGAAGATGAGTCAGGCAGCGGAATGAAGAGTAGACTGGAGTGGGGAGAGACAGGAGGAAGGGAGATCAGAGAGAAGGCTGACACAATAATCCAGCCGGGATATTATGAGAGCCTGAACCAGTAAGATAGCCGTTTGGGTGGAGAGGAAAGGGCAGATCTTGGCGATATTATGAAGGTGAGACCGGCAGGTCTTAGTGATGGATTGGATGTGTGGGGTGAATGAGAGAGCCGAGTCAAAGATGACACCAAGGTTGTGGGCTTGAGAGACGGGCAGGATAGTCGTACCATCCACAGTGATAGGGAAGTAAGAAGAGGACAGGGCTTGGGAGGGAAAACAAGGAGCTCAGTTTTGGACATGTTAGATGGGCTTACTGTTTCAGTTTGAGTCTCCCTGCCTTTGCTTTCCAGACCAGGTCCCGAACTGTTCTTGTTCCAGTTTGGGTCCCCCGCCTTTGCTTTCCAGACCTGGTCCCAAACTGCTCTTGTTCCAGTTTGGGTACCATAGCTTTTGCCTTCCAGACCTGGCCCTGAACTCTTCTCCTTCCAGTTTGGGCCCTCCACTTTAAGCTTCAGACCTGGCCCCCAACCCCTCTAGTTCCAGGTCTGGCCCCTGAACCTTTCTCGTTCAAGGTTGGATTCCCCCAGCCTTTCCCATGCAGGCCTGACCCCTAACCTTTCTCGTACCAGGCCTGGCACCAAATCCTTCTCCTTCCAGTTTATGTCCCCCAGCTCCTTTGCCTTTCAGACCTGGTGTCGAACCCTTCTCGTTCCAGTTTGGGCTACCCCACCTTTGCCTCGCAGGCCTGGCCTCCAACCATTCTCGTTCCAAGCCTGGCCCCGAACTGTTCTCGTTTCAGTTTGGGAACCCCCAGCCTTTGCCTGCCAGACCTGACCCCAAACCCTTCTCATTCCAGTTTGGGCCCCCCAGCCTTTGCCTTCCAGACCTGGCCCAAGCCCTTCTCGTTCTAGTTTGGGCATCCCCACCTTTACCTTCAAGACCTGGCCCCGGACCCTTCTTGTTCCAGACCTGGACCAGAACCCTTCTTGTTCCAGTTGGGTTCCCCTCCTTTGCCTTGCAGACATGGCCACGAATACTTCTCAGTCCAATTTGTGTCCCCCCACTTTTGTCTTGCAGGCCTGGCCCCCAGCCCTTCTTGTTTCAGACCTTGCCCTGAACTCTTTTCATTCCAGTTTGGAACCCTTCTGCATTTGCTTGCAGGCTTGACCCCCACACCTCTTTGTCCAGGCCTAGAACCAAACCCTTCTTGTTCCACTTGGGGCCCCACCGCCTTTGCCTTGCAGGCCTGGCCCCGAACACTTTTCATTCTAGTTTTCCCCCACTCCCCCGGCCTTTGCCTTCCAGACCTGGGTCCCAAAAGCCTTCTCATTCCAGTTTGGGTCCCCCCGCCTTTGCTTTGCAGCCCTGGCCCCCAACCCTTCTCGTTCCAGGCCTGTCCTTGACCCATTCTTGTTCCAGTATGGGTCCCGCAGACTTTTCCTTCCAGGCCTGTCCCCTAATTCCTCTCGTTCCAGTTTGTCTCCCCTTCTCTTTGCCTTGCAGGCCTAGCCCCAATCCTTTAAGTTCCAGGCCTGGCCCGAATGCTTTTTGTTCCAGTTTAGGCCCGTCTGCATTTGCCTTGCACGCTTGACTCCCCACACTTCTTTTTCCAAGCATGGACCCGAACCGTTTTTGTTCCACTTCAGGACCACCCGACTTTGCCTTCCAGGCCTGGCCATGAACTCTTCTCTTTCCAGTTTGTGCCCCCAACCCTCCTTGTTCCAAGGCTGGCCCCAACCCTTCCCATTCCAGTTTGGGGCCCCGCCTTTGCCTTCCACACCTGGTCCCAGACACTTCTTGTTTATACTTGGACCCCCGCTTTTGACTTCCAGATCTGGTCCCCGAAACCATCTCATTCCAGTTTGGTCCTCCCCGTCTTTGCCTTGCAGGCCTGGCCCCCAGTCCATCTTGTTCCAGTCCTGGCCCCGAACCCTTGTCCCGCCCACAACCTTTGGTTTCCAGACCTGACCCCCAAGGCTTCTTGTTCCAGACCTTGCCCCGAACACTTCTTGTTCCAGTTTGGGTCTCCCTCTTTTGCCTTCCACACATAGCCCCAAACCTTTCTCATTTCAGTTTGAGTACCCTTGTCTTTGCCTTCCAGGCCTGGCCCCAAACACTTCTCGTTCCATTTTGGTCCCCCCTCCTTTGCCTTGCAGACCAGGCCCCCAACACGTCTTGTTCCAATTTGGCCCCACCCACCCACCCACCCACCGTCTTTGCTTTCCAGACCCTGCCCTGAACGCTTCTCGTTCCAGCTTGGGCTCCCCTGCCCTTTGCCTTCCAGACCTGGCCCCGAATGCTTCTCATTCCATTTTGGGGCCCCCGCCTTTGCCTTGCAGCCTTGGCCCCCAACCATTCTTGTTCCAGGTCTGGCCCCCAAACATTCTAATTCCATTTGGGCCCCCCCTCCATTTTCCTGCAGACCTAGCCCAAACCTTTCTCGTTCCAGTCTGAGCCCCCCCGGGCTTTGCCTTCCAGACCAGGCCCAGATCCCTTCTCATACTAGTTTTGGCCCCCCGCCTTTGCCTTCCAGACATGGCCCCCAACACCATCTCATTCCATTCATTCATTAAATAGTTTTTATTGAGCACTTACTATGTGCAGAGCACTGTACTAAGCACTTGGATTGTACAATTCAGCAACAGATATAGACAATCCCTGCCCACTGGCAGGCTCAGTCTAATCGGGGGAGGCAGACGGGCGAAAACAAGACAAAATAATCACGATAAATAGAATCAAGGGAATGAGCACAGTGCTGAAGGGAGCGGGAGGAGTAGAGGTAAAGGGGGCTTAGCTGAGGGGAGGTGAAGGGGGAAGGGGGAGGAGCAGAGAGCAGAGAGGGAGCAGAGGGAAAAGGGGTAGCTCAGTCTGGGAAGGCTTCTCAGAGGAGGGGAGCTCTCAGTAGGGCTTTGAAGAGGGGAAGAGAGTTAGTTTGACGGACATGAGGAGGGAGGGCATTCCAGGACAGCGGTAGGACGTGGGCCAGAGGTCAATGGTGAGATAGGCATGAACGGAGGACAGTGAGGAGGGGAGCGGCAGAGGAGTGGAGTGTGCGGGGTGGGCAGTAGAAAGAGAGAAGGGAGGTGAGGTAGGAGGGGGGCAAGGTGATGAATAGCCTTGAAGCCAAGTATGAGGAGGTTTTGTTTCATGTGGAGGTTGATAGGCAATCCCTGGAGATTTTTAAGGAAGGGAGTGACATGCTCAGAGCGTTTCTGCAGGAAGACGATCTGGGCAGCGGAATGAAGAATAGACTGGAAGAGATTGGGGAGAGACAGGAGGAAGGGAGATCAGAGAGAAGCCTGACACAATAATCCTGCCGGGATATTATGAGAACTTGTACCAGCATGATAGCAGTTTGGACGGAGAGGAAAGGGCAGATCTTGGCGATATTGTAAAGGTGAGATCGGCAGGCGCTGGAGCCTGATTGGATGTGTGGGGTGAATGAGAGAGGTGAGTCAAGGATCACACCAAGGCTGCGGGCCTGTGAGACAGGAAAGGTAGTCGTACCATCCACAGTGACAGGGAAGTCAAGGAGAGGACAGGGTTTGGGAGGGAAGATAAGGAGCTCAGTTTTGGACATGTTGATTTTTAGGTGGCCGGCAGACATCAGGTGGAGACCTCAATGGAGGCAGGAGGAGATACCAGCCTGAAGGGAGGAGGAGAGAACAAGAGATCAGATGTAGATTTGGGTGTCTTCAGCATAGAGATGATAGATGAAGCCGTGGGAGTGAATGAGTTCACCAAGGCAGTGAGTATAGATGGAGAACAGAAGCGGGCTATGAACTGACCCTTGAGGAACCCCTACAGTTAGTGGATGAGAGGGGGAGGAGGAGTCCACGAAGGACACTGAGAATGAATGGCCAGAAAGATAAGAGGAGAGGACAGGGTCCGTGAAGCCAAGGTGAGATAAGATGTGGAGGCGAGAGGGATGGTGGACAGTATCAAAGGCAGCTGAGAGGTCGAGGAGGATTAGGATAGAGTAGGAGCCATTGGATTTGGCAATAAGGAGGTCATGGGTGACCTTTGAGAGAGCGGTCTCGGTAGATTGGAGGGGATGGAAACCAGACTGGAGGACGTCCAAGAGAAAACTGGAGTTGAGGGATTCAAGGCATCGAGTGTAGATGACTCGTTCTAGGAGTTTGGAAAGGAAGGGTAGGAGGGAGATAGGGCGTTAACTGGAAGAAGAAGTGGGGTCGATCTGATCGCCATTTTGGGCCCGCTGGCCTTGGCTTGCAGGCCTGGTTCCCACCCCTTCTCCTTCCAGTTATGGCACCAAACTCTTCTGGTTCCACTTTGGGTCCCCCGGCCTTTGCATTGCACATCTAGCTCTGAACGCTTCTTGTACATTCTGGGCCCCCTGGCCTTTGTCTTGTAGGCCTGGTCCCCTATCCTTCTTGCTCCAGGCCTGTTCCCTAATCCTTCTCAGTCCAGTTTCCCCCCCTTGGCCTTTGCCTTGCAGGCCTGGCCCCAAAGACTTCTCTTTAGAGTTTGCCGCCCCCCCCGTCTTTGTCTTGCCGGCCTGGGCCCCAGCCCTTCTCGTTCCAGTTTGGACCCCATCACCTTTACCTTCCAGACCAGGCCCTGAAGCTTTAACCTTCCAGTTTGGGCTCCCCAGCCGTTGTTTTCCACCCCTGGCCCAGAACGCTTCTCGTTCCATTTTGCGCCCCGCCCCCACCCAGCTTTTGCCTTGCAGCCCTGGTCCCCCACCTTTCTCCTTCCAGTTCTGGCCCCGAACCCTTCTGGTTCCACTTTGGGTCCCCCCGACCTTTGCATTGCACATCTGGCTCTGAACACTTCTCATTCCAGTTTGGGCCCCCTGGACTTTGCCTTGCAGGCCTGGTCCCCACCCTTTCTCCTTCCAGTTCTGGCCCCAAACCCTTCTGGGTCCACTTTGGGTCCCCCGACCTTTGACTTGAAGACCTGGTCCCGAACCTTTCTTGTTCCAATTTCGGGCCCCTTCGGTCTTTGCCTTGCAGGCCTGGCCCCAAATCCTTCTCTGTAGAGTTTGGGACCCCCTGCCTTTCCCTTGCAGGCCTAGCCCCGAACCCTTCTTGTTCCAGTTTGGGCTCCCCGGCCTTTGCCTTGTAGGCCTGGCCCTGAACCCTACTTATTCCAGTTTGGGTCCCCCGCCTTTGCCTTCCAGACCTGGTCCTGAAGCCTTCTCTTTAGTTTGGGAACAAGTTCCTTTTCCAGTTCCTTTGGCCTTCCAGGCCTGGCCCCCAGCCATTCTCATTCCAGACATGGCCTGAACACCTCTTGTTTCATTTTGGGTCCCCTCACTTTTGCATTACAGGCTTGGACCCTAAACTTTCTTGTTCCAGCTTGGGTTACCCCGACTTTGCCTTCCAGACCTGGCCCCGAACCCTTCTTGTTCCAGTTTGGGTTACCCCGACTTTGCCTTGCAGACCTGGCCCCCAACACTTCTCGTTCCAGCCATGGTCCTGTACGCCTCTTGTTCCAGTTTTCGTCCCCCAACCTTTGCCTTCCAGGTCTGGTCCCAAAGTCTACTTGTTCCAGTTTGGGACCTCCCGCTTTTGCTCTCCAGACCAGGCCTCGAACCCTACTCGTTCCACTGTGGACCCCCCAATCTTTGCCTTGCAGATCTGGCCCCAAACTCTTCTCATTCCAGGTTGGGCTCCTCCTGTTTTTGTCTTTAAAACATGGCCCCCAACCCTTCTCATTCCATTTTGGGCCCCCCACCTTTTCCTTCCAGGCCTGGATCTCAACCCTCCTCATTCCAGTTTTGAACCCCCGCCTTTTCCTTGCAGGGCTGGCCTCCAACCCCTCTCATTCCAGACCTAGTCCACAACCCTTCTTGTTCCAGTTTGGGCCCCCCACCTCTGATTCCAGGGCTGGCCACAAAACCTTCGTGTTTGGATTTGGGTTCCCCCGAATTTACCATCCAGACCTGTCCCCAACACTTCTCCTCCAGTTTGGGCCCCCCATCATAGTCTTCCAGACATGACCCAGAACCCTGCTCGTTCCCGTTTGGGTTGCCCCGACTTTGTCTTAAGTGCCTGGCCCTGAAACCTTTTCATTCCATTTTGGTCACTCTTGCCTTTGCCTTTTCTTGTACCCAGACCCTTCCATTTTGGGCCCCCGCCTTTACCTTACAAGCCTGCTCCCCAACCCTTCTCGTTCCTGACCTGGCCCCTGTACTGGGTGGGCCGGGAGCTTGCGTAGACTACCTGTCCCCCGTATATCGATAATAATGGAATACCGAAGAAAAAGGTGGATAAGTCCAGGTTGATAGTTCATTTAAAGTGGAACGTGGTGGGGGGGCTTACCCACAGAACAGTCCATGGTAGCCGGTGGACTTGGAGAGATCACACTGCACCCTTTCCCTGCATGCACTGCCGTATATCCCCTCTGGTGTGCCAAGAACAAAGGGACCCTTTAATTGGGGGAGGGGGGGCATCTGCCACCTGGTTCGATGCTCCCTTCCACATATCTCCGGGGCCCCAAGATTCGCAAAGCGGTATGTCCTTGGCAGTCGTTCACCATACCGTCTTGTTGCTTCCATGGGGCGTTCTTCCTCCGACAGGTCCGTCTTCCTCCCACCCGGGGTTGGCACTACGCTGGTGCTGTGCAATTAATGAGGCAGAATGGAGCAGGGGTCGGTCTTGACTGTGCTAGCCCAAATGTTTCCCATGGAGTCTGACCATACACTCCACCTCTTCAAGGACGTCACCCGTACAATACTGACACATCCCCTTCTTCTGCAAAGATCCCCAATTGCAATCCTAGGGATAAATAATAATGCTAACTAAAATAAGTGATCAACGGGCCTGTTTATTCCTGCAGAGGTCGCCTGGAGCATGATGCTAGAGCAGCAACATATCCCGCAGCATACTAGAAGCAAGCATAGTATTGAAATGATTATTGTGAAGAGCCAAGTATGCCAATGAGCAGGCGAATTCGTTACCCATGTGGTGAATGAATCAGTCTCTCCAATTTCCACAATTTCCCCCACTACCTGATTCACTTGGGTTAACACACCTGTAACGTGCACCTTCAGTAGGGCAGGCACCGGAGCCAGAGGTGTGACCAGTCTCTCATAAGGGGTGGTCCCACCCTCATTTACTATGGAATTGACCACTCGCATAGCGGCAGGAAGGCAATCTGTCCAGCTGACCAGAGGTCACAGCCCTTCCTGTTGAAGTAGTTCTTTTAGTAGCCCGTTTTTCCTTTCTACTAACCCTGGAGCTTGTGGATTGTAAGGGAGGTGGTACTTCAATTCGACATTATTTTCCTCTGCCCAGTGGACCTCCTGACCTGTAACGTGACTCCCTTGATTACTCTCAATCCGCTGGGGCATCCCATATATTCACGCAAGCTTCTCCAATCTCGCTATGGTGGCGTACTGAGTCGCCCTCTTGCTGGGAAAGGCCTGCATGATCCCACTCACTGTGTCCAGGCAAGTTAGGGCATACTGGCTCCCTTGGCTGGGGTAAGGGGCCCAGTGTAGTCTACTTGCCATGCTTACACTACAAGCGCCCCCTTCGAATATAAACTGATGCAGCAGGTAGTTGCCTGGGCCTTTCCCGGGTGCATACAGGACAGGCATCCACCGTGGCTTGTAACTTGCTAGGCTCAGTGGGAGGCCTGCCCCTGTGGCTACTTGCCATGCCGTTTTCGTGCCCCTATGCCTGGTCTTTTGGTGTACCCACTCTGCTACATTGTCCACAGTCATGGCCAGGTGGGATCGTAATTAGGCTAGTGCGTTGGCCTCCATATTCCCTGGAGGTGACTGTCACAGATGGGCTGAGAACACTTCTTGTTCCCTGAACCCTTCTTGTTCCAGTTTGGGTCTCCCCTCCTTTGCCTTCCAGACCTGGCCCCGAACCATTCTCATTCCAGTTTGGATCTCTTCTCCTTTGCCACACCAGACGTGGTCCCGAACCCTTCTCATTTCAGTTTGAGTACCCCTGCCTTTGCCTTGCAGCCCTGGCCCCGAACGCTTCTTGTTTGTTTGGGCTCCCCGCTTTTGCCTTCCAGACCTGGCCCCGAAACCTTCTTCTTCCACTTTGGGCCCCACCACCTTTGCCTTTGAGACCTGGTCTGCAACCCCTCTCGTTCTTGACCTGGCCCCGAACCCATCTCATTCCAGTTCGGGTCCCCCCATCATTGCCTTCCAAACCTGGCCCTGTACACTTCTTGTTCCAGTTTGGGTCCTCCCTCCTTTACCTTGCAGGACTGGCCACGAACCCTTCTTATTCCAGTTTGGGCCCCACCGCTTTTGCCTGCCAGACTAGGCCCAAACCTTTTACCTTCCAGTTTGGGCTCCCCTGTCTTTGCCTTCTACCCCGGCCCCGATCCCTTCTCATTCCATTTTGCCCCCCGTGGCCTTAGCCTTGCAGGCCTGGTCCCCAATGCTTCTCCTTCCAGTTCTGGCCCTGAACCCTTCTGGTTCCACTTTGGTTCCCCCCAACTTTGCATTGCACATCTGGTCCTCAACGCTTCTTGTTCCAATTTGGGCCCCCTGGCCTTTGCCTTGCGGGCCTGGTCCCCATCCTTCTCGTTTCAGGCCTGTCCCCTAACACTTCTCATTCCAGTTTGGGTCCCCCTGCCTTTGCCTTCAAGACCTGGCCCCAAACTCTTCTCATTCCAGTTTCGGGCCCCTTTGACTTTTGCCTCTCAGGCCTGTACTCGTTCCCCAGCCTTCGTCTTGCAGGCCTGACCCCGAACCCTACTCGTTCCAGTTTGGGCCGCCTGCCTTTGCCTTACAGACCTGGCCCCTCACTCTTCTCGTTCCAGGTTGTGTCCCGCCACCTTTGCCTTCTATGCCTGGGCCTGAACACTTTTCGTTCCTATTTGGGCCACCCATTTTTGCCTTCCGAGCCTGGCCCCAATCCTTCTTGTTCCACTTTGGTCCCCCCACCACACCTTTGCCTTCCAGACCTGTCCCAGAACTCTTCTTATTCCAGTTTGGGCCCTCTAGCCTTTGCCTTCCGGACTTGGCCCTGAACCCTTCTTGTTCCAGTTTGGGTCTCCCAACCTTTTCCTTCCAGGCCTGGTCCTGAAGCCTTCTCGTTTCAGTTTGGGACCTCCCGCTTTTGCCCTCCAGACCAGGCCTCAAACCCTACTCGTTCCCTTATGGGCCCCCCAACCTTTGCCTTGCAAGTCTGGCCCCAAGCTCTTCTTGTTACAGGTTGGCCCCTTTGCCTTTGCCTTGCAGGCATGGCCCCCAACCCTTCTCATTCCATTTTGAGGCCCCCACCTTTGCCTACCAGGCCTGGATCTCAACCCTTCTCATTCCAGTTTGGACCCTCGGCCTTTTCCTTGCAGGCCTGGCCCCCAATCCCTCTCGTTCCAGACTTAGTCCCCAACCCTTCTTTTTTCAGTTTGAGCCCCCCTGCCTTTGACTTCCAAGGTTGACCACAAAACCTTCTTGTTTCAGTTTGGTTTCCCCTCACTTTGCCATCCAGACCTGTCCCCCAACACTTCTCGTTCCAGTTTGGGCCCCCTGCCATAACCTTCCAGACATGGCCCAGAACCCTTCTCGTTCCGGTTTGGGTCGCCCCGACTTTGTCTTCAATGCCTAGCCCCAAAACCTTTATGTTCCAGTTTGGGCAGCCTGGCTTTTCCCTTGCAGTCCTGTGCCCGTACCCTTCTTGTTCCATTTTGGGTCCCCACCTTTACCTTGCAGACCTGGTCCCCAACTCTTCTTGTTCCAGACCTGGCCCCTGTACCCTGTACCTGAGCCTGCGTAGACTACCTGTCCCCTGTATATCGATGATAACAGAATACTGAAGAAAGAGACGGATAAGTCCAGGTTGATAGTTTATTTAGAGTGGAAAGCAGGGATGCTTACCCGCAGAACAGTCCATGGTGGCCAGCGGCATTGGAAAGATCACACCACACCCTCCCCCCGCATGCACTGCCTTGTATTCCCTCTGGTGTGCCAAAAACAAAGGGGGCCCTGTATGGTTGGGTGGACATTGGCCACCTTGCTCGATGCTCTCATCCAGATATCTCTGGGGCCACAAGATTCGCGAGGCAGGATGTCCTTGTCTGTCGTTCACCATATGGTCTTGTTGCTGCCATGGGGCCTCCTTCCTCCGGCAGGTCCGTCTCCCTCCCACCCGGGGTTGGTACCTCTGGTGCTGTGCAATTAATGAGGCAGCATGGAGTGGTGGTTGGCCTTGACTGTACTAGCCCAAATATTTCCCATGGAATCTAACTGTATGGGACCCCTTCAAGGATGTCACCCGTACAATACTGATGCGCCCCTTCTTCCGGCAAAGATCCCTAATCGCACACCCAAGGGTTCATTCCTGCAGAGGTCACCTGGAGCATGATGCCATAACAGCAACATATCCCGCAACATACTAGAAGTATTAAAATGATTATTGTGAAGAGCAAAGTACACCAATGAGCAGGCAAATTTGTTAGCATGTGGTGAATGTATCAGTGTCTCCTATTTCCGCAATTTCTCCCACTGCCTGATTCACTTGGACTAACGCAGATGTAACGTGCACCTTCAGTAAGGCAGGCGCCAGAGCCAGCGGTGTGACGAGTCTTTCATATGGGTTGGTCCCACCCTCATTTACTATGGTATTGACCACTCATATAGCGGCCGGCAGGCAATCTGCCCAGCTGATCAGAGTTTGCAGCCCCTCTACTAAAGGAGTAGTTCCTTTGGTAGCCCGTTTTTCCTTTCTACTAACCCTGCGGTTTATGGATTGTAGGGGAGGTGGTACCTCTTTTCGACATTATTCTCCTCTGCCCAGCGGTGGACTTCCTGACCTGTAAAGTGACTCCCTTGATCACTCTCAATCTGCTGAGGCATCCCATACAGTCCCACAAGTTTTTCCAATCGCACTATGGTGGAGTACTGAGTCGACCTCTTGCTGGGAAAGGCCTGCATGATCCCAGTCGCTATGTCCAGGCCAGTTAGGGCATACTGGCTACTTGGGCTAGGAGTAAGCAGCCCAATGTAGTCTACTTGCCATGCTTGCACTACAAGCTCCCCCTTCAAAAATAACCCGATGCAGCAGGTAGATGCCTAGGCCTTTTCCGGGTGGATACGGGACAGGAGTCCACCGCAGCTTGTAACTTAGCTAGGCTCAATGGGAGGCCTGCCCCTTTGACTACTTGCCATGCCATTTTCATGCCCCTATGCCCGGTCTTACGGTGTACCTAATCTGCTACGTTGTCCACAGTCCTGGCCAGGTGGAATCGTACTAGGGCTAGGGGGTCAGCCTCCATATACCCTGGGGGTGACTGTCACAGATGGGCTGAGACATGGGTATTCAGTGAGGTTCTTGTGGTTCACCTGTGCCAGCATCCACATGTCTTCCCACATCTCCCTGCTTCACAGGTCCCAGTTGCCCACCTTCCCTCTGTCAGTCACCCATTGGGCCAGCCAGGTCGTTAGGCCACAATATCCGAGCCCATCGTGAGGGACCACGGCTCATCGTTTACCACTGGTCATACTGACCGAAGCTTGGCCCATACTTGACCAAGATGGCCGCCCCACCCCATCCAAATAGTGTCGGGGAAGGGCTGAACGGCAACAACGGTCCAGTGGGTAGGGTTGCCCCGGGTGGACCTGTCTGTGTACCAGGCCTCTTGAGGGATTGGCCCAATCCCTTCTCAAATATTGTCCGGCCGGAGGGTTGGTTCCAGAATATGACCTATGTCCGACAAGTAAGTCACTGGCCCTAATAGGGCGTGCAGCTCGGCCTTCATGGGGCTGGCTGGCTGAGAAGGTCGCCCTTTGCTGCAGATATGTATGTCATTTGCCCAGGGTAGGTGTTTGTACCACGGCCGACTTCGGTCCATCCAAGAGTGCCTCAATCCACCCCTTGATGGGATATGTGGTCTGGACTATAATAGAGGCTGTTTTCGTAAGGGGCTCTACCTGTTGAACTGCGTTATACATGGATAGTAATTGTTGTTCGATGGGTGAGTACCTGCTTTCTGCCCCCTACCATAGTTGGGACCAGAATCCACTTGGGACGGTGGCTCCCACCTGCAACTGCCACAGGCCCCACCCGTACCCATCCGGGTAAACGCTGACATCCATCATCCTGGCCCTGGGGGTCAGGGGCTCTGGGGCCTGCAGCACCAGAGCTTCTCCAGCCACCAATTTGGCCTTTTCAAACTCCTCCTGAGCCTCTACCATCGACTCCCAGCCTGCCCCCTTACGCACCTAGTGGTACAACAGCTGCAGGCACTTGGCTAGGTGAGGAATATACGATCTCCAGTATCCCACCAGGTTCAGGAACCCCTGCAATTCCTTAACACTACGTGGGGACCCTTGTGTGCGTATCTTACCTATAGCCATCCCGGGTCCCTGGAATTAGACGGTTCTTACCGGATCAGGTGATCCCCAAGAATTGGACCACCGATGCCGGTCCCTGCACCTTGTCAGGGTTTATCACTCATCCTCGTTCCTGGAGGTGCTCTATCAGTAGCTTCAGGCAGGCCTGCAAGGCAATGGCATCTATACCAGTTAGCATAACATCTTCAATATAATGAAATCGGTTGACTCCCTCTGGGAGAGGGGACCCCTTTTCCAGATCGCACGCTATCAGCCCATGGCAGATGATAGGGCTGTGGATATACCCTGGCGGTAACATGGTGCAAGTCCACTGCCATCCTTCCCAGCTGAATGCAAATTGGTCCTAAGCAACTGCTTGAATGGGTACACCAAAAAATGCATTAGCAAGATCCAGCACCACGTAAGTGGTTCCCAGGTGTAACACCACATCGTCCAGTATGCCCACGATGCTTGGCACTGCCGAGCGCATCTCTGATACTACCTTATTCAATTCCTGGTAGTCTACGGTCATAAGCAATGACCCAACTGTTTTTTGGACCGGCCATGCAGGGCTGTTGAAAGGAGACTGTGTGGGCCGTATGATCCCTACCTCCTCCAACGCCCTTACTGTCTGTGAGATATCCTCCTTCCTTCCAGGGAGCTGATACTGCCGGGTATTGACCACTCGGGGTGGCGCTGGGAGTCTTACGGGTCCCCATTTTTCACTCCCTCTCAATACAGCCTTAATCACTCACGCTGGCAAGCGGAACTCCCCAGCGGTAGTCTGTAGAGTCTGTCCTGCCAGAATATCCACCCCTAATATGTTTTCTGGTTCAGGGGATATATGCACTACATATTTCTTAGGAGGGGTCCTCCCCATGCTCATCCATAATGGGGTTCATTTTACTCGGATCCCCTTACCTCCATAGCCAATCAATAGTCGTCCAGGATCCCGAGTGCCGCCTTGGGTTTCTGTGCATGAGGGTACATTCCCCTCCAGTATCCACCAGGGCTCATGTCTGCTCCCGGTTATGGGGTCCCCAGTAGAGAGTCAGGGAAACGTGGGACCTCTGGTCACCCCCAGAAGCCCCTACCCTGGGGCTACCTCGGCCCCACCCCTAGTCTAGAGAAGCTGGTGCCACCCAACCATCATCCAATTCCTCTATGATCCCCTTTTTTGATTCGTGGCTACCCTCTCTTTCCTCCCGGGGAGGGGCACTCGGGATCCTGAGGAGCTGCTGTTCCGGTCTCAAGTCCTTCCATAACAGTCCGCCAATCTGTGCTTTATCTATCCCTGCTTGGACCACAACATACCATACTTATTTACATCTCATAAGGACAGGACCCATCCCCTGGAGCACTTGGCACCCGACCGGGTCCCGCCAGACCAGGCCCTATCTGCTGACTTACCCCGCGTCGCAAACCGCACTCGTTCATGGCCCTTTTCCGTCTCTCCTAGGTCAGCTATCGCTTCCCCCACATCATAGACATTTTGTCCCACCATGGGGCTCAGCAAGGATATGGGGGGCCTGTGCCATTCCCACGGGGTGCTTGACAAAAGCTTATTCTTCATCTCCACTGTAAAGACAGCCCGGTTGGGCCCATGGAAAGTGGCGGCATATAGCCCCTGGCTCATCCCGAATTCCCTCAAAACAGCCTGAGCCTTCACCAATGTCCTCCACATACGGTGCAGCCCCGGGAGAGTCCCCTCATTTGGCCATGCCTCTCTTAGGGCATTAACAAGCCTAATCGATGAGGGAGTGATTTCCCAGCACTGACCAGGCCTTGTGGAGACGTTGCCATATGGCGGGGTGGGCGGTAATACTGCTCAGCTTTTCCGCCTCCATCACCGATAGGGAAAAATTATCTCCTTCCATGTCCCACTGCTGCACCAACCAAGCAGCTATTGTTTCACGCGGATGCTGTTTAAATGGCTTGGCGAGCTCGATAAGCTCAGCCACCGTGTACTCCTGAATGATCATTTTCTCTGAGAAGGGCCCTCCCCCAGAGGTCCCATTTGGGAGCAATTGCTCCGCCAGTGCTTTCCGCTGGAGTAGAGGACAGACCTGCACTCTACGGCATTGTACCCAGTCCTCCTCCTCACTCTCCGCCTCCCAAGACTTTCAGATCTTTGCATCCTCCAACTGTACGAATCTACATGCTAAATTCTCTAACTTCACCCCCGTTCCTCCAGCCTTTCCGATAATCAGGAGGCTAGCAGAGTGGTAGATGCACACACGTCCCATTCCCGGGCCAGCTCGTCTCATCTCTGAGCTATTTCTCCCTTTAGTACATTACCCCGGGCCCGCAAGTGTGCCTCTGCAATCATCCATGCAGTCCGCAAGAGGGACCAGGCTGCAGCCGCAGTCCCTCGGCACCATTCTTTCAACTGGGACGTCCCCGCTTCCTCCGTCAGGAGGCTTACTAACTCAGTGGGGGTCTGGGCCTCTGCCACTAGTGCCAAATCGGTGGCTATCCATAAATGGCCATCCCAACAAGGCAGCCATCCTTTTCCCTTCTTTCCCGACTCGGGCTTCCCCAGCCTCTGCCAGTGGCCTTTCCAAGCTTGCAGGACTCTTGGTAGCCTCTCCGTACACCCGTGGGGATCTGCACACATCTAAGACACGAGCTACCCCGCCCCACACTGATGTGGACAGCCATTCTAGGATTTCCCCCAGTGAGGTTCCTTCCCCCGCAGATGCCATTTCTTCGGTATCCTGCTGACTACGCCAATTGTACCAGGTGGGACTGGAACCTGCATAGACTACCTGTCCCCTGTATATCGATAATAATGGAATACCGAAGAAAGAGGGAGATAAGTCCAGGTTGATAGTTTATTAAGAGTGGAACGCGGGGGGATTACCCACAGAACAGTCCATAGCGGCCAGCAGACTTGGAGAGATCACACCGCACCCTCCTCCCTCATGCACTCCCTTATAATCCCTCTGGTGTGCACCTTCCTTCCGCATGCACTGCCTTATACCCCCTCTGGTATGCCAAGAACAAAGGGGACCCTGTATGGGGGTTGGGGGGCATTGGCCACCTGGCTCAATGCCCCCTTCAAGATATCTCTGGGGCCCCAAGATTCGTGAGGCAGTATGTCCTTGGCGATTGTTCACCATACGGTCTTGTTGCTGCCATTGGGCCTCCTTCCTCCGGCAGGTCTGTCTTCCTCCCACCGGGGTTAGCAGTAGGATGGCGCTGTACAATAAACGAGGCAGGCTGGAGCAGGGGTCAGCCTTGACTGTGCTAGCCCAGATGTTTCCCATTGGAGTCTGACAATACACCCCCAAACCCTTCTTGTTCCAGTTTGTGCCCCCTCGTTTTTGCTTCCAGAGCTGGCCCCCAAACCTTCTTGTAACAGACCTGGCCCTGAACCCTTCTCGTTCAAGTTTGGGTCCCCACTCCTTTGCCTTGGAGACGTGGTCCCGAACCCTTCTTGTTCCAGTGTGGGTCCCCCTGCCTTTACCTTGCAGGCCGAGCCCCCAACTCTTCTCTTTCCAGACCTGACCCTGAACCCTTTTTGTTCCAATTTCGGTCCCCCATCATTTACCTTGCAGTCCCAGCTTCCCAACCCTTCTTGTTCCAGATCTGGCCCTGAATCACTCTTGTTCCAGTTTGGATCCCCCCACCTTAGATTTCCATACCTGGCCCCGAACATTGCTCATTCAGTTTGTGTCCCCCTACTTGCCTTCCAGGCCTGGCCCTGAACCCTTCTCGTTCCAGTTTGGGCGCCACCACCTTTGATTTGCAGGCATGGCCCCTAACCCTGCTCTTTCCAGGTTGGTCCCCGCTTCTGTGCCTTCCCGGCCTGGACCCAAATCCTTCTCTTTATATTTTGGGATCTCCAGCCTTTGCCTTGCAGGTTTGGCCCTGAGTCCTTTTCTTTCTGATTGGGCCAAATAGTCTTTGTCTTGCAGGCCAAGAATTCCTGGCCAAGAATGTTTCTCGTTCCAATTTGGGACCCCCAGTTTTTGCCTTCCAGTTTTGTCACCCCCAGTCTTTGCCTTCAGGCTTGGTCCCAAACCCTTCTCATTCCAGGTTGGGCCCTGCCTTTGCCTTGCAGGATTCGCCCCAAACTCTTTTTGTTCCAACTTGGACGCCCCCGCCTTTGCCTTCCAGATTTGTTCCCCCAGCATTTGCCTTGCAGATTTACCCCCCAAGTCTTTGCCTTGCAAGTTTGGCCTCAAACGTTTTTCGTTAAAGTTTTGCCCCACCCAGCCTTTGCCTAGCAGGTTTGGCCCAGAAACCTTTTCGTTCCATTATGAGGCCCCCAATTTTGATTTGAAGACCCTGCCCTGAACCCATTTTATTCCAGTTTGGGGCCACCTGCTTTTGCCTTGCAGGCCTGGCCCCAAACCCTTCTTGTTTCAATGTGGGACCTCCAGTTTTTGCCTTCCAGTTTGGGTCCCCCAGCCTTTGCCTTCCAGGCCTGGCCCCAAACCCCTTCCGCTCCAGTTTTGGGCCCTCTGCCTTCCCCTTCCAGATTTGCCCCCCCTCCCCCCCCACGTTTGCCTTGCAGGCCTGGCCTCGAACCCTTTTCGTTCTACTTTGGGCCCCACAGCCTTTGCCTTGTGGGCCTGACCCCAAATGCTTCTCCTTCCAGTTTTGCCCTCCCAGCTTTTGCCTCGCAGGCCTGACCTCTAACCCTTTTCCTTCCACATTTGGCCCCCCTGCCCCCGCCTTTGCCTTCCAGCTCTGGCCCTGAACCTTTCTAGTTCCTGAATGGGGTCCCCTATTTTTGCCTTTAAGGCCTTGTTGCGAACCATTCTTGTTCCAGTTTTGCCCCCCCTCCCCCCAGCCTTTGCCTTGCAGCTTTGACCCCAAACCCTTCTCGTTCCATTTTAGGACCCCCAGCCTTGGCCTTGCAGGCCAGGCCAAAAACACTTTTCGTTCCAATTTGGGCCCCCTAGCCTTTGCCTTCCAGATTTGCACCCAGACTTTGCCTTGCAAGTTTGTCCCTGAATTCTTTTCATTCCCGTTTGGCCTCCCCAGTCTTTGCCTTATGGGCCTGGCCCCGAACTCTTCTCGTTCCATTTTGGGATCCCCAGCCTTTGACTTGCAGGTTTGGCCCCGAATGCGTTTTGTTCCAGATTGGGCCCAATAGCCTTTGCCTTGCAGGCCTGGACCCGAACCCTTCTCATTCCAATTTGGGCCCCCCTACCTTTGCCTTCCTTGTCTGGCCCAGAACTCTTCTTGTTCCAGTTTTGGCCCCCCAGCCTTTGCCTTCCAGTTTTGCCCCCTAACCTTTCCCTTGCAGGGTTGGCCCCAAACCCTTTTTGTTCAAGTTTAGCACCCCCCAGACTTTGCCTTGCAGGTCAGGCCCCCCAATCATTTTCCTTCTAGATTTGACACCCCAGACTTTGCCTTCCAGATTTCCGCCCCCCCGCCCCCCTCCCCCGCATCGTTGCCTTGCAGGCCTGGCCACAAACCTTATTCGATCCATTTTGGGGCTTCCTACTTTTGCCTTGCAGGCCTGGCCCCGAACCCTTTTCGTTCCAGTTTGGGCTCCACAGCCTTTGCCTTGCAGGTCTGGCCCTGAGCCCTCTTTGTTCCTGTTTGGGCTCCCCCACCTTTGCCTTCCAGATTTGCCTCCACAACCTTTGCCTTGCAGGCCTAGCCTCGAACCCTTCCTGTTCCAGTTTGGGCCCCTGGGCTTTTGCATTCCAAATTTGTCCCTCCAGCCTTTACCTTGCAGACTTGGCTCCGAACCCTTTTCGCTCCAGTTTCGACCCCCAAGCCTTTGCCTTGCAGGTTTGCCCCCGCATCCTTTTCCTTCCAGTTTGGGTCCATTAACCTTTGCATTGCAGGCCTGGCCCTGAACGTTTTTCATTCCAGGTTGGAGCCCTCGGTTTTTGCCTTGGAGTTTTACCTCCCCCCACCAAACCTTTGCCTTGCAGGCCGGGCCCAGAACCCTTCTCATTCCAGTTTGGGGCCACTAAACTTTACCTTGCAGGCCTGACTCCAAACCTTTTTCTTTCCAGTTTGGGCCCCTCAGCCTTTGCCTTGCAGCCTGGCCCAGAAACCTCATTCCAGTTTGGGCACCTCCGTTGTTTTCTTCCAGATCTGCCCCGGGCCCCGCCCCCCCTGCCCCCCTTCCCCCCCCCCCCACCGCCGGTCATTGTCTTCCAGTTCTGGCCCTAAACCTTTGTTGTTCCAGTTTGGGGCCTCCCACCTTTGCCTGGAAGGCCTTGCCCTGAACCCTTCTCATTCCAGTTTTGCCTTCCTCAGCCTTTGCCTTGCAGACTGGGCCCCAAGCCCTTCCCGTTGGGCCCCACAACCTTTGCTTTGCAGATCTGGCACTGAACCTTTCTCGTTCCAGTTTGGGCCCCCCAGCCTTTGCCTTGCAGTTTGGCCCTGAACCCTTTTCATTCCACTTTGGGCCCCCCAAACCTTGCTTTGCTTACCGGGATCCAAAGCCTTTCAATTCCAGTTTGGGCCCCCCAGCCTTTGCCTTCCAGGTTTGTCCTGCCAGCCTTTGCCTTCTAGATTTCCCCTGCCCGCCCCCCCAGCTTTTGCCTTGCATTTTTGGCCCGAACCCTTTCATTCCAGTTAGGGCCCCACAGCCTTTGCCTTGCAGGCATGGCCACGAATATTTCTCATTCCATTTTGAAATTCCCAAAATGCAGCCTTGCCTTGCAGGGTTGGCCCCAAACCCTTTCCATTTCAGTTTTGCCCCTCACCAGCCTTTGCGTTGCGGACCTGGCCCCAAACCCTTCTCGTTTCAGTTTAGCCACCCCAGCCTTTATCTTGCTGGCCTGGCCCTGAACGGTTCTCATTCCGGTTTGTGACCCCCCAGCTTTTGCCTTACAGGTTTGGCCCCCGAAGTCTTTTTGTTCCAGTTTGGGCCCTCCTCACCTTTGCCTTCCAGATTTGCCCCCCAGCCTTTGCCTTCCAGATTTACCCCCCCCAGCCTTTGCCTTCCAGATTTACCCCCCCATCCTAGCATTTGCCTTGCAGGTTTGGCACCAAACCCTTTTCTTTCCAATATAGGATCCCCAGTTTTTGCCTTCGAGTTTGCCCCCTCAGCCTTTGCCTTGCAGGCCTGGCCCAGAATGCTTGTCGTTCCAGGTTAGCACTCCCAGCCTATGCCTTCCAGGCCGGGCCCTACCTTTCAAGGTTTGTCCCCCTCCCAGCTTATGTCTTGCAGGCCTGGCCTGAAACCCTTCTCGTTCCACTTTGGGCCCCCAGCCTTTGTGTTGCATGTTTGGCCCTAACCCTTTTCGTTCCACTTTGGGGACCCCAGCCTTTGACTTGCAGGCCGGGACACTAATGCTTTTCGTTCCACTTTGGGCCCACTAGCCTTTGTATTGCAGGTTGGCCCTGAACCCATTTCCTTCCAGTTTGGTCCCCACAGCGTTTACCTTCCAGTCCTGATCCCCAACTCTTTGCATTGCTGTTTGGGGCCCCCTGCCTTTGCCCTCCAGATATGCCACCCCCAGCCTTTGTCTTAGAGGCCTGGCCCTGAAGCTTCTCATTCAAATTTGGGCCCCTCAGGCTTTGCCTTGCAGGTTTGGCCCCGAGCTCTTTTGGTTCCAGTTGAGCCCCCGGCCTTTGCCTTCCAAATATGCCCGCTCAGTCTTTACCATCCAGGTTTTCCCCCCCAGCCTTTGCCTTGCAGGTTTGGCCCCGAACCCTTGGGTCCCCCAGCCTTTGCACTGCAGACCTGGACCCGAAACCTTCTCGTTCCAGTTTGGTGCCCCCCGCCTTTGCCTTTCAGGCCTGGCCCCAAAAGAGGCGGCGGCGGGAGTCCTGAGGATGTCCGGGGTGGGTTGTGGGCCTAGGTGATGGCTAAGATAAGGTAACACAGCGAGAACAAGGCCATCGTTGCCCGGGGCGGGGGAGATCAATCACCTCACGGGGAAAGAGTGAGTGAGGGCTTCCCAAAATGGCCGCTTCGGGCGGAGTTGGGGAGAGGGCGGTTGGGGAGCACAATGTCCCACGGCCCGGGGTGGGAGGAGCAGGGGGGAATAATGTCCCCAGGCCCGAGCAGGGGAGCACAATGAGAGCTGGTGGCTGGGGGTCTGCGGTGGGGGGCTATCCTTAGTGTCGGAGTCCTTGAACAGGGGTGCAGAGGTCCGGGTTGCAGGGCTGTCTATTAACCCGGGGGAAGGTCATAGAGGATTTATAGCGCGGCTCCAAGGAGGCGGAGGTCTCGAGTCAACATGGCGGCGATGCCTGGAGGAGAAAGGTTCGGCCGGGCGTGGGGCCGGGCGGGTCCGGTGCGCAACTCTCCAAGAGAGACGGTCGCGGCGCGAATGAGTCAGCGAGCGGCAGCCGAAGGGCTTGCCGGGAATAGGGGCCGGGCCGCTGCAAGGGAGAGGAGCTCTCGAGTCCATGTGGCAGCCGATTCAGTCGGGAATGAGGGGACCGGTGGACCAGTGCTCAGCCCCAAGGGAGTGGAGATCCCGAGCCCACGTAGCGATGGATCCAAGGGGATGGGCGGTCCCAAGGCTCAGCTCCCAGGAGAAGCGGTCCCGGTGTAGATGAGTCGGCGATCAGCAGCCAAAGAGCTAGCCAGGAATAGGGGCCGGGCGGTCCAAGGCTCCGCTGCAAGAGAGAGGAGCTCCCGAATCCATGTGGCAGCCGATTCAGTCGGGAAGGTTAGACACTGAGACAAGGTTAGGCTCGGGAAAAAGTTTTGGCCTTGGGAAAAGCGTAGGCCAGGGAAAGGGATAGGCCAAGGGAAAAGGTTTTAGGTTCAGGGAAAAGGTTAGGTCAGAGGGAAAGATTAGGCTAAGGGAAATGTTTAGGCTAGGAGAAAAGGTTGGGAATCAAAGGTCATGGGTTCGAATCCCGGTTTTGCCACTTGTCAGCTGTGTGACTGTGGGCAAGTCACTAAACTTCTCTGCCTCAGTTCCCTCATCCGTAAAATGGGGATTAGGACTCTGAGCAAAATGGGGATTAAGACTCTGAGCCTCACGTGGGACAACCTGATTATCCCGTATCTACCCCAGCGCTTAGAACAGTGATCTGCACATAGTAAGCGCTTAACAAATACCAACAGTATTATTATTATTATTACTATGGGAAATGGATAAGCTAGGGGAAGAAGTTAGGGCAAGGGAAAGATTAGGCAAGGGAAAGATTAGATTACAGGAAAAGATTAGGCTGGGGAAAAGGTTAGCCCGGGGAACAGGTTAGGGTAGGGGAAAAGGTTAAGCTAGGGCAAAAATGGGGGTTAGGCTAGGGGAAAAGTTAAGGCTAGGGGAAAAGATTAGTCGAGGGAAAAATGTTAGGCTAGGGGTAAAGGTTAGGCTAGGGGAAAAATCTAGACCATGGGCAAAGGTTAGGCCTGGAGAAAGGATAGGCCAGGAAAAAGCTTAAACCAGGAGAAAAGATTAGGCCAAGGGAAATTTTTCTGCCCGGGGAAAAGGTTAGGCTAGGGGAAAAGGTTATTTCATGGAAAAGGATAGGCCAAGGGAAAAGGTTAGTTTAGGGAAAAACGTTAGGCTAGGGGAAAGGTTAGGCTAGAGGTCAGGTTAAGCTATGGGAAAAGGTTAGACCAGGGGAATAGGTTAGTTTAGGGGAAAAGGGTAGGCTAGTGGAAAAGGATAGGCTAGGGGAAAAGGTTAGGCCAGGGAAAAAGGTTAGGTCAGGGAAAGGGATAGACCAAGGGGAAAGGTTAGGCTAGGTAAAAACGTTAGGCTAGTGCAAAGGTAAGGCTAGGGAGAAATGTTAGGCCAAGAGAAAACGTTAGGCTAGGCAAAAACATTAGGCTGGTGGTAGGTTAGTCTAGGGGAAAAGGTTAGGCCTAGCAAAAAGTTTAGGCTGGGGGAAAGGTTAGGCGAGGGGAAAAGGTTAGGCCAGGGGAAAAATTGAGGCTGGGGGGCAAGTTAGGCTGGGGGAAAAGATTAGACCGGGGAAAAGGTTAGTCTAGGGAAAAATGTTAAGCCAAGGGAAAATGTTAGGCTAGGGGAAAACGTTAGGCTAAGGGAAAGATTAAGCTAGGGGAACATTTTAGGCCAGGGGAAAATAATAATAATAATGTTGGTATTTGTTAAGCGCTTACGAGGTGCCGAGCACTGTTCTAAGCGCTGGGGGAGATACAGGGTCATCAGGTTGTCCTGCGTGGGGCTCACACGCTTTTAATCACTATTTTACAGATGAGGGAACTGAGGCACAGAGAAGTTAAGTGACTTGCCCACAGTCACACAGCTGACAAGTGGCAGAGCCGGGAGTCGAACTCATGACCTCTGACTCCAAAGCCCAGGCTCCTTCCACTGAGCCATGCTGCTTCTCCAAATGTTAGGCAAGGGGAAAAAAATTAGTCTAGGGAAAAATGTTTAGCCAAGGGAAAAGGTTAGGCCAGGGGAAAATGCTAGATGAGGGAAAAAGTTAAAGCAAGAGGAAAATTAAGGCCAGGGTGAAGTTTAGACAAGCAGAAAAAATTAGGCTAGGTGAAGATGTTAGGCTAGGGAAAAGAGTAGCATAGGGGAAAGAGTCAGCTAGGGGAAAGGTTAGGCTAGAGGATAGCAGTGGGTTAGGTAAAAGGTTTAGGCGAGAGGAAAATGTTAAGCGAGGGGAAAATGTTAGGCTAGAGAAAAAGGTTAGGCCAGGGAGGAGGTTAGGCTAGGGAAAGGTTTAGGCTAGGATAAAGGTTAGTTTAGGGGTCAGGTTAGGCTTTGGGAAAAGGTTAGGCCAGGGGAAGAGATTAGGCTAGGGGAAAATGCTAGGTTTAGGGGGAAACGTTAGGCTAGGGGAAAGCTTTAGGCTACGGGACAAGATTAAGCCAGAGTTAAAGTTTGGGCCAGGGAAAATGGTGAGGCAAGGAGAAAAGGTTAGGCTGGGGGAAAAGGTTAGACTGGGGGAAAGGTTTAGGTCAGGGGAAAAGGCAAGGCCAGGGAAAAAGACTAGGTCGGGGGAAAAGGTTAGGCCAGGGGAAAAGGTTAGGCCAGGGGAACAGGTAAGGCTACAGGAAAAGCTTAGGTCATGGTAAAGGATAGGCCAAGGAAAAGTTAAGTCTAGGAAAAATGTTAGGCTAAGGTAAAGATCAGGCTAGGGGTCAGGTTAGACTATGGGAAAAACTTAGGCCAGGGGAAAAAGATAAGCAAGGGGAAAAGAATATGCTGGAGGAAAGGTTTAGGCTAAGGGAAAAGGTTAGGCCAGGGGAAAAGGTTAGCTCAGGGAAAAGCATAGGCCAAGGGACAATCTAGGGGAAAAGGTAAAGCCAAGGGAAAAGGTTAGGCTAGGCAAAAACGTTAGGCTGGGGAAAGGTTAGGCTAGGGGAAAAGGAAAGGCCTGGTAAAAATGATAGGATGGGGGAAAGGTTAGTCAGGGGAAACCGGAAACAAGATGGGTTTGGGGACGGGCCTGGAAGGCAAAGGCGCGGGGGCCCAACCTGGAGGAGAAAGGCGAGGGGGCCAAACCTGGAAGGCAAAGACTGGGGGGACCAAACTGGAATGAGAAGCGTTTGGGACCATGCCTGGAAGGCAAATGCCAAGGGGTCCAACCAGGATAGAGAAGGGTTTGGGGCCAGGCCTGGAAAGAAAAAGCAGGGCCACCAAACCTGGAATGAGAAGGGTTCGTGTCCAGGCTTGTAAGGGAAAGGTTGGGGGGCCCAACCTGGAAGGCAAAGGCTGGAGGGTCCAAACCTAGAAGGCAAAGGCGGGGGGTCCCAAAGGGAAAGGAAAGGCGGTGGGTGGGGGGGAATCCTGGAACAAGAAGCGTTCAGGGCCTGGTCTGGAAGGCAAAGGAGGGAGGCGGGGCGGTCCAACCTGTAAGGCAAAGGCGTCGGGCCCAAACCTGGAATGAGAAGCATCTGGGGCCAGGCATGGAAGGCAAAGACATGGGGTTCAAACCTGGAACGAGAAGGGTTCAGTGCCAGGCCTGGGAGGCAAAGGCTGTGGTGGGGAAGTGGGGTAAATCTGTAATGATAAGGGTTCAGGGCCAGGCTGGGGGAACAAACCTGGAAAGAGAAGGGTTCATGGCCAGCCCTGCAAGGCAAAAGCGAGGGGGCGCCCAACCTGGAACAAGAAGCCTTCTGCCAGGCTGGGAAGGCAAAGGCCATGGGGCCAAACCTGGAACGCGAATGGTTCGGGGCCAGACAGGGAAGGCAAAGGCTGGGGGGCGGCAAACCTGGAATGTGAAGGCTTTAGGGCCAGGCTGGGAAAGCAAAGTCTGGGGGTCCCAAAATTGGAACGAGAAAGCTTCAGGACCAGGCTAGGAAGGCAAAGGCATGGGGGCCAAACCTGTAACGAGAAGGGTTTGGGTCCAGGCCTGGAAGGCATAGGTTGGGGGGGGGCAACCAGGAAAGAGAAGGGTTCGGGACTCGTCCTGGAAGGAAAATGCGAGGAGACCAAACCTGGAACGAGAAGAGTTTGGGGCCAAAGGCGGGGGAGTCCAACCTGGAAGCAAAGGCGGAGGGGCCAAACCTGGAATGAGAAGGGTTTGGGGCCAGGCCTGGAAGACAAATGCAGGAGGCCAAACCTCAAAGGCCTAGGTGGGGACAACCTGGAACAAGAAAAGTTCGGGACTGGGCCTGGAAGGCTAAGGGGGTCGGGAGGGGGACGGTCCAACCAGAAAGGCAAAGACGGGGGGCGCCAAACCTGGAATGAGAAGGGTTCAGGGCCAGGCCTGGAAGGTAAAGGCCAGGGTGCCCAACCCAGAAGACAAACGCAGGGGGGCAGGGGGCAGGCCTGGAACAAGAAGTGTTCAGGGCTAAACCTGGAAGGGAAAGGTGGAGGGAACCAAACCTGGAACGAGAAGGATTCGGGACCAGGCCTGGAAGGCAAAGGTGGGGGTGCCAAACATGGAAGGCAAAGGCTGGGGGGCCCAACCTGGAAGGCAAGGTGGGGTGGGGTGGAGGGAGCAACCTGGAACAAGAATGGTTTGGGTTCAGGCCCAGAAGGAAAAGGTGGGGAGGTCCAACCTGTAAGGAGAAGGCTTCGGGGCCAGTCATGGAAGGCAAAGGCGGGGTTGGCAAACCTAGAATGAGAAGGGCTAACTTTTTCCCTCACCTAACCTTTTCCCCTAACCTAAACTTTTCACCCTGTCTAACTTTGTCCTCTGGCCTAGTGTTTTCCCCAACTTAGTATTTCCCATAGCCTATCCTTTTCCCCTAGCTTAACCTTTTCCCCTGGCCTAACCTCTTCCCCTGCCCTAACCTCTTCCCCTGACCTATCCTTTTCCCCGGGCTAACCTTTTCCCCGGCCTAATCTTTTCCCCTGGCCTAAACTTTTCCCCTGGCCTAACAGTTTCCCCTGGCCTAAGCTTTTCTCCAGCCTAACCATTTTCCATAGCCTAACCTTTTCCCTCTAGCCTAACCTTTTCCCCCTAGCCTAACCTTTTCCCCCTAGCCTAACATTTCCCTTTTCTAATCTTTCTTCTAGCCTTAGCCTTTCCCCTGGCTGTTCCATTTTCCATAGACTAACCTCTTCCCTGGCCAAACCTGTTCCCCTAGCCTAAACATTTCCCCCGAGACTAACCTTTTCCCTTAGCCTAACCTTTTCCCCAGCCTAACCTTTCCCCTAAATCATAATTTTAACCTTGCATAATAATGTTGGTATTTGTTAAGCGCTTACTATTTGCAGAGTGCTGTTCTAAGCGCTGGGGTAGATACAGGGTAATCAGGTTGTCCCATGTGAGGCTCACAGTCTTAATCCCCATTTTACAGATGAGGAACTGAAGCACAGAGAAGTTAAATGACTTGCCCACAGTCACACAGCTGACAAGTGGTGGAGCTGGGATTCGAACCCATGACCTCTGACTCCCAAGCCCCTGCTCTTTCCACTGAGCTACACTGCTTCTTTATGTAGGAGATCTTGCATAACTTCTTCCCCTAGCCTAACATTTTCCCATGGCCTATCCTTTTCCCCTGACCTAACATTTTCCCTTAGCCTAATCTTTTCTCCTAACTTAAACTTTACACCTTGCCTAAACTTATCCTGTAGCCTAACCTTTCCCCTCGCCTAACCTTTTGCCCTAGGCTAACCTTTTCCCGTAGCCTAACCTTTCCCATGGCCTAAACCTTTCTCCTAGCATAACCTTTTCCCATGGCCTAAGCATTTCCCTGTCCCAACCTTTTACCCTGGCCTAACCTTTTCCCTTGCCCTAACCTTTTCCCCTGCCTTAACCATTTTCCGTAGCCTTAACTTTTCCCCCAGCCCAACATTTTCCCCTAGCCTAATCTTCTCCCTGGCCTAACAGTCTCCTTAGCCTAAACCTTTCCCCTTGCCTAGCCTTTTCCCCTAGCCTAACCTTTTCCCCTAGGCTTACCTTTTACTTAGCCTAATGTTTTCCCCTGGCCTAACCTTTTCCCCTAGCCTAACCCTTTCCTCTAGCCTAAGGTTTTTCCCTAACTTAACTTTTACACCAAACCCAACCTAACTCTTACACCAAGCTCTAAACCTTCCTCTAGCCTAACCTTTTCCACTAGACTATCCTTTTCCCTAACCTAACCTTTTTCCCGGCTTAAAGCTATCCCATGACCTAATCTTTTCCCCTAGCTTAACCTGTTCCCTATCCTAGCCTTTTTCAGCTACCCTAACCTTTTTCCTTAGCCTTTACCTTTCCCCTAAACCTTGATACCTAGCCTACCTTTTCCCCTAGCCTAACCTTTCCCTTGGCCTATCCTTTCCCCTAGCCTAACCTTTTCCCCTAGCCTAACCTTTTCCCCTACCCTAACCCTTTCCCCTAGCCCAATCTTTTCCCCTAAACTAACCTTTACACCAAGCCTAACCTGCTTTTCCCCTAACATTTATATCTAGCCTAACCTTTTCCCAAAGGCTTACCTTTCCCCCTGGCTTAGCCTCTTACCCTAGCATAACCTATTCCCCGACTTCAACTTTTCCCATGGCCTAACCTTTTCCCCTGGCCTATCCCTTTCCCTACCCTAATCTTTCCCCTAACATAAACTTTACAGCTTGCCTAATCTTTTCCCATAGCCTAATCTTCCCCCTCACCTAACCTTTCCCCTCACCTAACCTTTTGCCCTAGCCTAACATTTTTTCTGATGTAACACTTTCCCTGACCTAAACCTTTCCCCTGCCCTAACCTTTTCCCTGGCATAAGCATTTCCCCGGCCTAAGCATTTCCCCTAGCCTAACCTTTTACCCTAGCCTAACCTTTTACCCTAGCCTAACCCTTTCCCCTAGCCCAAGCTTTTCCTCTAACCTAACATTTACACCTAGCCTGATCTGCTTTTCCCCTAACCTAACCTTTCCCCCTAGCATAACCTATTCCCTGACTTAAACTTTTCCCATGGCCTATCCTTTTCCCTAGCCTAACTTTTCCCCTAACATAAACTTTACACCTTGTCTCATCTTTACCCGTAGCCTAACATTTCCCCTTGCCTAATGTTTTACCCTAGCCTAACCTTCCATGCAGCCTAACAATTACCTTTGCCTAACCTGTCCCCACGCCTACCCTTTTGCCCTAGTCTAACATTTTCCTTGATGTAACATTTTCCCCTGCCCTTAACCTTTCCCCTGCCCTAAACTTTTCCCCTGCTCTAACTTTTCTGCTGGCCTAAACTTTTCCCCAGGCTAAGCTTTTCCCCTAGCCTAAAGTTTTCCCCTAGCCTAACCTTCCTGGACTAACCTTTTCACCTAGGCTAACCTTTTCCTCTAGCCTAACCATTTACCATAGCCTAAACCTTTCTCTGACTTAACCTTTCCCCCAGCCTAAACATTTCCCCTAGCCTAACCTTTCCCTTGCATAATCTATCCCCTTAGCCTAAACTTTTCCTCCAGCATACCTTTATCCCCTAGCCTATCTTCTTCCCCTGGCCTAAGTTTTTCCCTAGCCTAACCTTTACCCTAGCCTAACGTTTTTGCCTAGACTAAACCTTTCCTTGGGCTATCCTTTTCCCTGACCTAAGCTTTTCCTGCTGCCTAACCTTTTCCCCTGGCCTAACCTTTTCCCCCAGCCTAACATTTTCCCCTAGCCTAACCTTCTCCCTGGCCTAACTTTTTCTCCTTGCCTAAACTTCTTATCTAGCCTAAGGTTATCCCCTAGCCTAAACTTTCCCCTAGCCCACTCTTTCCCCTGTGCCAGTCTTTCCCCTAGCCTAACCTCTTCACCTAGCCTAACTTTTTCCACTAGCCTAAACCTCACCCTGGCCTTAACCTTTCCCCTAGCCTTAACATTTCTCCTCATCTAACATTTTCCCCTGGCCTAAACTATTACCCTAGCCTAACGTTTTCCCCTAGCCTCACCGATTCCCCCAGCCTAACTGCTTCCCCTGGACTAACCTCTTCCTCTGGCCTCACCTTTCCCCATGGCCTAACCTGACCCCTAGTCTAACCTTTATTCTGGCCTAACCTTTTCCCTTGGCCTGTCATTTACCATGACCTAACCTGTTCCCCTGGCCTAACCTTCTCCCTGGCCTAAACCTTTTCCCTGGTCTAACTTTTTCCACTAGCCTAAAACTTTCCCTTAGCCTAACATTTTCCCCTAGCCCAAACCCTCCGCCCTCATAACCATTTCCCCTTCCCCAATATTCTCTTTTAGCCTAGTATTGTCCCCTAACATAACGTTTTCCTTAGCGTAATCTTTCCCCTTCCCTGACATTTTCCCCTAGCCTGACCTTTTTCCCTAGCCTAACCTTTCCCCTCAACTAACCATTTCCTCTAGCTTAACTCTTCCCCTAGCCTTACTTTTACCTCTGGCCTAACCTTTTCCCTTAGGCCAAAATTTTCCCCTAGACTACCCTTTTCCACTAGCCTAATCTTTTCCCCTGGCCTAACCTTTTCCCCAGCCTAGTGTTTTTGCCTAGCCTAACCTTTTTCCTTGGCTTAACATTTTCCCCTAGACTATCCTTTTCCCTTGGCCTAACATTTTCCCCTAGACTATCCTTTTCCCTTGGTTTAACATTTTCCCCTAGACTATCCTTTTCCCCAGCCTAACATTTTCCCCTGGCCTAACATTTTCCTCTAGCCTAACCTTTCCCCTAGCTTAACGTTTGCTCCTAGCCTAACCTTTTCCGTTGATTTAACATTTTTCCCTTAGACTAAACTTTTCCCCTGGCCTAACCATTTCCCCCGCCTAACCTTTTCCCTTAGGCCAAGCATTTCCCCTCACCTACCCTTTTCCCCCGACCTAACATTTTCCCCCAGCCTAGCCTGTACTTTTCCTGTTGCCTAAATTTTTCCCCTCGCCTAACCTTTTACCCTGGCCTAACCATTTACCCTGGTCTAACCTTTTAACCTAATGCTTTCCCCTAGTCTAACCTTTATCCTAGCCTAACCATTTCCCCTAACCTAAACTTTTCCCTTGCCCTGTCCGTTGCCCTGACCTAACCTTTTTCCCCAGCCTAACCTTCTCCCTGGCCTCAACTTTTCCCCTACTCTAACTCTTCTCCCTGGCCTAAGCTTTTCCCCTAGCCTAACGTTTTCCCCTTCCATAAATTTTTCATCTAGCCTAGCTTTATCCCCTACCCTAAGCTTTCCCCTAGGCTTCTCTTTCCCCTAGCCTAACCTCTTCACCTAACGTAACATTTTCTGCTAGCCTAAACTTCACCGTGGCCTAAACATTTCCCTTAGCCTTATGTTTTCCCCTAGGCTAATCTTTTCCCCTCACTTAACCATTTCCCCCAGCCTAACCTCTTCCCCTGGCATCACCAATTCCCATGGCCTTAAGTGACCCCTAGCCTAACCTTTACCCTATCCTAACTTTTTCCCCTAGCCTAACCTTTTGCCTTGGCCTATCGTTTCCCATGACCTAATCTCTTCCCCTGGCTTAACCTCTTCCTGGCCCAACCTTTCTCCTGGCCTAAGCTTTTCCCCTAACCTAAACCTTTCCCCTGGCCTAACCTCTTCCCCCTCCTAACCATTTCCCCTTCCCTAATATTCTCCTTTAGCCTAATATTTTCCCCTAACATAACGTTTCCCTTAGCCTAATCTTTTCCTTTTCCTGACATTTTCCCCTAGCCTAACCTTTTTCCCTAGCCTAACCTTTCCCCACGCCTAACCTTTTCCCCTAGCCTGAACTTGCCTAGCATAACCTTTTCCCCTAGCCTGACCTTTTTCCTTTGCCTAACCATTTCCCTTAGAATAACCTGACCCCTAGCCTAACTTTTATCCTAGCCTAACCTTTTCCCCTAACTGAAACCTTTCCGTTGGCCTATCCTTTCCACTGACCTAACCTTTTCCGCTAGTCTAAACTTCTCCCTGGCCTAACCTTTTCCCTGGCCTAACATTTTCCCCTCGCCTAACCTTTTCCCCTAGCCTAAACCTTACTCCTAGCCAAACCTTTTCCCCTAGCCTAAAATTTTCCCTTAGCCTTACATTTTCCCTAGCCTATTCTTTCCCCTAGTATAACCTTTTCCCTAGCCTAAGATTTTGCCAGGCGTAACCTTTTCCCTAGCCTAACCTTTCCCCAGCCTGTTTTCACCTAGCCTAACCTTTTCCCGTGGCTTAACCTTTCCCCTAGCTTAACCTTTTCCCTTGGCCTGTCCTTTTCCCCTGGCCTAACTTTTTCCCTTAGCCTAAACTTTTCCCCTAGCCTAGACTTTTTGCCTATCCTAACCTTTACCCCTGGCCTAACCTTTTCCCATAGCCTGACCTGACCCTGAGCCTAACCTTTCCCCTAGCCTAACGTTTTAGCCTAGACTAACGTTTTCCTTGGCCTATCATTTTCCCTGACCTAACCTTATCCCCGGCCTAACGTTCCCCCCAGCCTACCCTTTTCCCCTAGCCTTAACTTTTCCCCAGCCTTATGTTTTTGTCTAGCCTAACATTTTCCCTTCACTTGACATTTTCTACTAGACTAACCTTTTCCCCTAGCCTAACCTTTCCCCAGTGTAAGATTTTTTGCCAAGCTTAATCTTTTCCCTTAGACTAACCTCTTCCCCTTGCCCAATATTTTCCCCTTGCCTAACCTCTTCCCCTGGCCTAACCTTTTCCCATAGAATAACCTGATCTCTAGCCTAACCTTTATCCTAGCCTAAACTTTTCCCCTAGCTTAACCTCATCCCTTGTCTTATTTGTTCCCCTGACCTAACCTTTTGCCCTGGCCTAACCTTCTTTCTGGCCTAACATTTTGCCCTAGCCTTACCTCTTCCTCTGGACTAACCTTTTCCCATAAAATAGCCTGACCCCTAGCCTAACCTTTATCATATCATAACCTTTTCCCTTAGCCTAAACCTTTTCCTCGGCCTGTCTTTTCCACTGACCTCACCTTTTCTGCTGGCCTAAATTTCTCTGCAAACTTTGCCTTGCAGGTTGGGCCCCGAACCCTTCTCATTCCAGTTTCGGTCCCACAGACTTAGCTTTTTGCAGGTTTGGCCCAAACCCTTGTGGTTCCACTTTGGGCCCCACAGCTTTTGTCTTGCAGGTTTGCCCCCCCACCCCCCATTCCTTTGCCTTGCGGCTTTGGCCCCGAACCCTTTTGGTTCCAGTTTGGGCCCCGCAGCCTTTGCCTGGCAGGTTTGTCCCCCAGTCTTTGCCTTGCAGGTTTGGTTCCAAACGCGTTTCATTTCAGTTTGGGTCTTGAAGTCTTTGCCTTGAAGGTCTGGACCTGAAACCTTTTTGGTACCAGCTTGGCCTTCCCAGAGCTTGCCTTGCAGATAATGTTCCAAACCCTTGTGGTTCCAGTTTGGGACCCCAAAAGTTTGCCTTGCAGTTTTCGCCCTGAACCCTTTTCATTCAGGTTTGGGCCCAACAGCCTTTGCCTTGCAGCTTTGGCCCCGAACCCTTTTGGTTCCAGTTTAGGTCCCGCAGCATTTGCCTTGCAGGTTTGGCTCCCAACCTTTATGTTCCAGTTGGGCACCCCCAGAATTTGCCTTGCAGGATTGTCCCTGAACCCTTGTCGTTCAGGTTTGGGCCCCACAGCCTTTGCCTTGCAGGTTTGTGCCTGAAACCTTTCCTTTCCACTTAAGGTCCTGCAGACCTTGCATTGCACGTTAGGCCCCTAACCCCTTTGGTTACATTTTGGGCCCCACAGCCTTTGCCTTACAGGTTTGCCTTACTAGACTACTGTGTCAGTCTTCTCTCTCATCTCCCTTCCTCCTCTCTCTCTCCGCTCCAGTCTATCCTTCACTCTGCTGCTTGGCTCATCTTCCTGCAGAAACGATCTGGGCATGTCACTCCCCTTCTTAAACACCTCCAGTGGTTGCCTCTCAACCTCCGCTCAAAAAAAACCCCTCCTCACTCTAGGCTTCAAGGCTCTCCATCACCTTGCCACTTCCTACCTCTTCTCCCTTCTCTCTTTCTACTGCCCACCCTGCACGCTCCGCTCCTCTGCCGCCCACCTCCTCACCATCCCTCGGTCTCGCCTATCCCGCCATCGACCCCTGGGCCACATCCTCCTGCAGTCCTGGAATGCCCTCCCTCCTCACCTCTGATAATTTAATTCTCTTCCCCTCTTCAAATCCCTACTTAAAACTCACCTCCTCCAAGAGGCCTTCCCAGACTGAGCTCCCCCCTTTTGCCCTCTGCTCCCTCTTACCCCCCCTTCACCTCTCTGCAGCTAAACCCTCTTCTCCCCCCTTTCCCTCTCCTCCTCCCCCTCTTCCATCCCACCCTCTCAGCACTGTACTCGTACGCTCAACATTGTATGTCTTCATCACCCTATTTATTTTGTTTATTTTGTTTAATGAGATGTACATTACCCTGATTCTATTTATTTGCCACTGTTTTTATGAGATGTTCTTCCCCATGACTCTATTTATTGCCTTTGTTCTTGTCTACCTGTCTCCCCCCATTAGACTGTAAGCCCGTCAAAGGGCAGGGACTGTCTCTATCTGTTGCCGACTTGTACATTCCAAGGGCTTAGTACAGTGCTCTGCACATAGTAAGCGCTCAATAAATACTATTGAATGAATGAATGAAAGGTTGGCCCCGAGCCCTTTTTCGTTCCAGTTTAGGTCCTGCAGACTTTGCATTGCACATTAGGCCCCAAATCCCTTTGGTTACAGTTTGGGCCCCACAGGCTTTGCCTTGCAGGTTTGCCCCAAACCCTTTTGGTTCCAGTTTAGGCCCCCAGTCTTTGCCTTGGAGGTTTGGCCCTGAGCCCTTTTCCTTCAGGTTTGGGCCCCGCAGCCTGTGCCTTGCTGATATGGCCCCTAACCCTTTTTGCTCCAGTTTTGCCCCACGGAGTTTACTTTGCAGGTTTGGCCCTGAACCAGTTTCATTTCGGTTTGCATCCCGGAGGCTTTGCCTTGCTGGTTTGGCCCCGATCCCTTTTGGAACCAGTTTGGCACCCTCTTCCCCCCGAGAGTTTGTCTCACATGTTTGGCCCCGAACCCCTTTGGTTCCACTTTGGGCACCTTAGGTTTGCCTTGCAGGTTTGGCCCTGAATCCTATTTGTTCAGGTTTGGGTCTCGCAGCGTTTGCCTTGCAGGTTTTGCCCCGAATTCTTTTAGTTCCAGTTTGGGGCCCAGAGCCTTTGAAATGCAGATTTGCCCTCCCAGGCTTTGCCTTGCAGCTTTGACCCCAACCCTTTTGGTACCACTTTGGGCCCCACCGCTTTTGCCTACAGGTGTGCCCCTGCACCCTTTTGGTTCCAGTTTGGGCCCCCTACAGCTTGCCTTGCAGGTTTGGCCCCGAACCATTCTGGTTCCAGTTTGGGCCCCATGGACTTTGCCTTGTAGGGTTGCCCTCCCAACCTTGAAATTGCATGTTTGGCCCTGAACCTTTTTTGTTCCAGTTTGGGTCCCCCAGACTTTGCCTTGCTAATTTGCCCCTGAACCCTTCTCATTCCAGTTTGGGTCCCGCAGCCTTTGACCTGCAGGTTTGGCCCAAAACCCTTTTCCTTCCAGTTTAGATCCCGCAGACTTTGCATTGCAGGTTGGACCCAGAATGCTCTTTGTTCGAGTTTGGGTCCCTCAGGCTTTGCCTTGCAGATTTGGCCCCCAACACTTTTGTTTCCAGTTTGGGACCTCTAGAGTTTCCTTTGCAGGTTTGGCCCCAAAACCTTTTTGTTCAGGTGTGTGCCCTGCAGCCTTTGCCTTGCACGTTTGGCCATAAGCCCTTTTGGTTCCAGTTTGGGTGCCGTAGACTTTGCCTTTTGCAGGTTGGGCCTGGAACCCTTTGGGTTCCACTTTGGGCCCCGCAGCCCTTGCCTTGCAGGTTTGCCCCCACACAATCCTTTGTCTTGCAGCTTTGGCCCCGAACCCTTTTGGTTCCAGTTTGGGTCCCACAGCCTTTGCCTTGCAGGTTTGGCCCCAATCTCTTTTGGTACCAGTTTGGACGCCCTAGAGTTTGCTTTGCAGGTTTGGCCTCAAATGCTTTTCATTCAGGTATGGGCTCCGCAGCCTTTGCCTTGCAGGTTTGGCACTGAACACTTTTCGTTCCAGTGTGGGACCCGCAGCCTTTGCCTTGCAGGTTTGGCCCCATAATCTTTTTGTTCCAGTTTAGGTCCTGCAAACTCTGCTTGGCAGGTTAAGCCCAGAATGCTCTTGGTTCTAGTTTGAGTCCCGCAGTCTTTGCCTTGGAGGTTTGGCCCCCCAGGCTTTCTTTGCAGGTTTGGCCCCCCCAGACTTTGCCTTGCAGGTTTGGCCTCCAACTCTTTTTGTTCCAGTTTCGCCCCCAGAGTTTGCTTTGCAGGATTAACCCCGAACCTGTTTCATGTCAATTTGCATTCTGGAGGCTTTGCCTTGCAGCTTTAGCCCCGATCCCTTTTGGTACCAGTTTGCCCCCACCCCCAACAAGTTTTGTCTTTCAGGACTGGCCCCAAACCCTTTTGGTTCTAGTATGGGCACCCTAGAGTATGCCTTGCAGGTTTGGCCCTGAACACTTTTTGTTCGGGTTTGGGCCCTGCAGGCTTTGCCTTGCAGGTTTGGCCCTGAATCCTTTTGGTTCCAGTTTGGGCCCCAGAGCCTTTGCCATGCAGTTTTACCCCACCAGCCTTTGCTTTGCAGGTTTGGCCCCAAACCTTTTCGGTTCTAGTTTGGACACCCTAGAGTTTGCCTTCCAGGTTTGGCCCCGAACCCTTTTCGTTCAGATTTGGGCCCTGCAGTTTTTGCATAGCAAGTTTGGCCCTGATTCCCTCTCATTCCAGTTTGGGCCCCGGAGCCTTTGCCTTGCAGGTATGGCCCTGTAATCTTTTCTTCTAGTTTAGATCTCACAGACTTTGCTTTGCAGCTTAGGCCCAGAATGCTCTTGGTTCTAGTTTGGGTCCCACAGCCTTTGCCTTGCAGGATTAGCCCTGAACTTTTTTGGTTACAGTTTGGGCCACGCAGCCTTTGCCTGACAGGTTTGGACCCAAACCCATTTCATTTCAGTTTGGGTCCTGCATTCTTTGCCTTGCAGGTTTGGCCTCGAAGCCTTTTGGTACCAGTTTGGACACCCTAGAGTTTGCCTTGCAGATGTGGCCCCCAACCATTTTTGTTCCAGGTTCGCCCCCAGAGTTTGCTTTGCAGGATTGGCCCCGAACCCATTTCATGTCAGTTTGCAACCCGGAGGCTTTGCCTTGCAGGTTTGGCCCCGAATCCTTTTCGTTCAGGTTTGGGCCTCGCAGCGTTTGCCTTGCAGGTTTGGCCCCGAATTCTTTTGGTTCCAGTTTGGGGCCCAGAGCCTTGAAATGCAGATTTCCCCTCCCAGCCTTTGCCTTGCTCCTTTGGCCATGAACTCTTTTGGTTCCACTTTGGATCCTGCAGCCTTTGCCTTAGAGGTTTGGCCCTGAACCCTTTTGGTTCAAGTTTGGGCCCCCTAGAGCTTGCCTTGCATGGTTGGCCCTGAACCCTTTTGGTTCCAGTTTGGGCCCCGCAGACTTTGCCTTGCAGGGTTGCCCCCCGAATCTTTGAATAGCATGTTTGGCCCTGAACCGTTTTGTTCCAGGTTGGGTCCTCCAGACTTTTCCTTGCTGATTGGCCCGAACCCCTCTCATTCCAGTTTGGACCCCACAGCCTTTGCCTTGCAGGTTTGGCCTAAAACCCTTTTTGTTCCAGTTTAGGTCCCGCAGACTTTGCCTTGCAGGTTTGCCCCCCCAAGCCTTGCCTTGCAGTTTTGGCCCTGAACTCTTTTGGTTCCTGTTTGGGCCCCAGAGCCTTTGCCTTGCAGGTTTGGCCCTGAACCCTTTTGGTTCCATTTTGGGCCCTGAAGCCATTGTCTTGGCGAATTGTCCCTGAACCCTTTTGTTTCCAGTTTGGCACCCACAGAATTTGCCTCGGAGGTTTGGTTCCAGAACCCTTTTGGTGCCACTTAGGGTCCCGCAGCCTTTGCCTTGCAGGTTTTGCCCCCAATCCTTTTGTTTCCAGTTTGGGGCCTCTAGAGTTCCCTTGCAGGTTTGGCCCCAGTACCCTTTTGCTCAGGTTTGTGCCCCGCAGCCTTTGCCTTGTACGTTTGGCCCAGAACCCTTATTGTTCCAGTTCAGGTCCCACAGACTTTGCCATTTGCCGGTTGGGCCCGGAACCACTTTGGGCCCCGCCACTTTTGGCTTTCAGGTTTGCCCCCCCACACACACACACATTTGTCTTGCAGCTTTGGCCCTGAACCCTTTTGGCTCCAGTTTGGGTCCCACAGCCTTTGCCTTGCAGGTTGGGCCCCGATCTCTTTTGGTACCAGTTTGGACTCCCTAGAGTTTGCCTTGCAGGTTTGGCCTTCAACCCTTTTTGTTCAGGTATGGCCTCCACAGCCTTTGCCTTGCAGATTTAGTACTGAATACTTTTTGTTCCAGTGTGGGAACCACACCCTTTACCTTGCAGGTTGAGCCCCAAACCCTTCTCGTTCCTGTTTGGGCCAGGCAACCTTTGCCTTGCAGGTTTGGCCTTGAACCCTTTTGGTTCCAGTTAGGGTCCTGCACCCTTTGCCTTGCAGGTTGGGCTGAGAGTGCTTTTGGTCCCAGTTTGGGTCCGCAGCCTTTGCCTTGCAGGTTTCGCCCCAAACCCTTTTGGTTCTAGTTTGAGCCCCCTATGCTTTACTATGCAGGTTTGGCCCCGAGCCCTTTTTGTTCAGGTATAAGGCCCACAGCTTTTGCCTTGCAGGTTTGTCCATGAACCCTTTTCCTTCCAGTTTGGGCAACCTAGAGTTTTCCTTGCGGGTTTGGGCCTGAATACATTTCATTCAGGTTTGGGCCCCACAGCCTTTGCCTTGCAGGTTTGGCCACAAATCCTTCTACTTCCAGTTTGGGTCCCACAGCCTTTGCCTTACAGGTTTCCCCCCCTAGTCTTTGGCATGTAGCTTTGGTCTGAACACTTTTGGTTCCACTTTGGGCCCTGCAGCCTCTGCCTTGCAGGTTTGGCCCTGAACTCTATTGTTTCCAGTTTGGGTCCCCTAGAGCTTGCCTTGCAGGTTTGGCCCTGAACCCTTTTGGTTCCAGTTGGGCCCCACAGCCTTTTCGTTGCAGGTTTGCCCCCCAGTCTTTACCTTGCATGTTTGGCCCAGAACCCTTTTCTTTCCAGTTTGGGCCTCCCAGCCTTTGCCTTACATGTCTGGGGGGTGATGACACCCTCTTTTTCTCCTTCCCTCTCCCCCTACCCAGCCTCAGGGTCTCTAGAGGAATGTGGCTCTCATGGCCTGCAGGGTCTCAGATTTCTCCCTGCCCCTATTGACTTCGTGGGCAGGGCTAGGGTGGAAAGCAGGACCCTCTAGGCCCAAGAGACAGGGAGGGACAGTGGAGGTGGGAGGTGGGCAGGGGTTCAGATTGGAGGTTGTCCCAGGTTCCACTACCCTGTTAGTCTACTGAAACAATCCGTCATATTAAAGTGACTTAAGTGACTTGCTGTGTGACTTAGACGTGTGCCTCAATCTTTCTGGGTCTCTGCTTCCCCTCCCCCCTTTCTAATAATAATAAACACAATAATTGTGGTATTAACTGCTTAGGTGCCAGGCTGTCCATCATTTATTTATTTATTTATATTCATGTCTGTCTCCCCCTCTAGGCTGTAAACTCCTTGTGGGCAGGGAATGTTTCTACTAACTTGGTTTTTCATAACAGTAGTAATAGTAATTGTGGTATTTGTTAAGTGGTTAGCGTGTCAGACACTGTAGCAAGAGCTTGGTTAAAATCAAAGCAATTAGGATCAGACACAGTCTCTGTCCCATACAGAGCCCCGAGTCATTCATTCATTAAATAGTATTTATTGAGCGGTTACTATGTGCAGAGCACTGTACTAAGCGCTTGGATTGTACAAATTGGTAACAGATACATTCCCTGCCCTTTGACGGGTTTACAGTCTAATCAGGGGAGACGGACAGACAAGAACAATAGCAATAAATAGAATCAAGGGGATGAACAGCTCGTTAAAACAATAGCAAATAAATAGAATCAAGGTGATGTACATCTCATTAACAAAATAAATAGGGTAATGAAAATATATACAGTTGAGCGGATGAGTACAGTGCCGAGGGGATGGGAAGGGAGAGGGGGAGGAGCAGAGGGAAATGTGGGGAAAAGAGGGTTTCGCTGCGGAGAGGTGAAGGGAGGGTAGAGGGAGCAGAGGGAAAAGGAGAGCTCAGTCTGGGAAGGCCCCTTGGAGGAGGTGAGCTTTAAGTAGGGTTTTGAAGAGGGGAAGAGAATTAGTTTGGCAGAGGTGAGGAGGGAGGGCATTCCAGGACCGCGGGAGGACGTGGCCCAGGGGTCGACGGCAGGATAGGGGAGAACAGGGACGGTGAGGAGGTGGGCGACAGAGGAGCGGAGCGTGCGGGGTGGGCAGTGGAAAGAGATAAGGGAGGAGAGGTAGGAGGGGGCAAGGTGATGGAGAGCCTTGAAGCCTAGAGTGAGAAGTTTTTGTTTTGTGCGGAGCTTGATAGGCAACCACTGGAGGTTTTTAAGAAGGGGAGTGACATGCCCAGAGCGTTTCTGCAGGAAGATGAGCCGGGCAGCGGAGTGAAGAATAGCCTGGAATGGGGAGAGAGAGGAGGAAGGGAGATCAGAGAGCAGGCCGACACAGTAATCTAGCCGGGATATTATGAGAGCCTGTAACAGTAAAATAGCCATTTGGGTGGAGAGGAAAGGGCGGATCTTGAGTCTCCATCCCCATTTTACAGATGAGTCAACTGAGGCCCAAAGAAGTTGTCATCTACCCAAGATCACACAGTAGACAAGTGGCAGAGTTGAGATTAATTGTGGTATTTAAGTGTCCATGATGTGACAGGCACTATACCAAGTGGGGGCAGGGGGGCGGGCGGGGTGGAACACAAGCAATTCATGTTGGACACAATCCCTGTCCCAGATGGGGCTCTCTGTCTTAATTGCCATTTTACAAACAAGAAAAGACACAGTGAAATGACTTGTGCAAGGCCACACAGCAGCCAAAAGTTAGAGCTGGGGTTAGAATCCCTGACCTGATTCCCAGCCCCTTGACAGGGAATTTTTCACCAGGCGCACACACAAAGGGAAGGGAGACACCATATGTGGGCATATGCATAGGCAAGCACCCCAAAACAGACAACTCAAAATACACAAGTACACACCCATGCAGAGATAGCGCTCAAGGGCACAAATGTGCAGATGCTTGCTCACACACAAATGTACTTGTGCCCCAGATATCCTGCTTACCTGTAATTTTCTTTTACTGTCTGTCTCCCCCACTAACATGAAAGATGCTTGAAGGCAGGGATCTTGTCTACCAGGTCCGCTGAACTCTCCCAAGTGCCTGGTAAATTGGTCTGCATAACATTTATTCGTTAATTTTTATTGAGAGCTTAGTGTAAACAGAGCACTTTACTAAATGCTTGGGAGGTACAATAGAGCAGTAAGGAGAGACAATTCCTGCCCACCACAGGCTCACAGTGTGTGTGTGTGTGTGTGTGTGTGTGTGTGTGTGTGTGTTAGGGGGTTGGCGGCAACCATCAATGCCTGTAAATAGACATCAATATATATAAATAAAATTATAGATATATACATAAGGACTGTGGGGCGGGAAGAGGGGGGGAAAGAGCAAAGTTGCGCCAGTCATGGTGACACAGAAGGGAGTGAGAGCTGAGGAAAAGTGGGGCTTAACCTCAGAAGGCCTCTTGGAGGAGGTGCATTTTCAGAAAGGTTTTGAAGGGAGGAAGAGCGATTGGCAGATTTGAGGGAGGCAGGCCCAAATCAATCACGTGAATCAACTGGTCATATTGAAGCATTCCGGGAGGCAGATAGGAAGTGGACCGGGGGTTCAGAGGCAAAACAGGGGAGATGGAGGCACAGGGAGAAGGTTAGCACCAGAGGAATGGAGCGTGTGGGCTGGGATATAGAATGAGACAAGGGAGGTGAGGTAGGAGGGGTCAAGATGTTGGAGAGCTTGAAAGTCAATAGTGAGGAGTTTTTGTCTAATACGGAGATGGATAGGCAACCACTGAAGATTTTTGAGGAGTAAACCCTATTGATTAATCTCCCATGTGGCCTCTTTGGCAAAGTCCAGTGTGTGGAGCCAAACCAACTTCCTCTAGTTAACAGGCAGGGGAAGGAGAGAGAGGACAAAAGTCTGTTGAGAAACCAGCTGGCTCCCATCCCCACCTGCATCATAATAGTTGTAGTGGCATTTGGTAAATGCGCACTATGTGCACAGCACTGTACCAAGCCCTGAGTAGATTCAAGATGATCAGGTCAGGCTCCTGATGCCAAAGGACTTTTCTTGATGTTTCTTGATGTTCATAGCTTGTTCACTGCAGAGTCAGGGCCTGTTTGACTTTAGAAAACTGACGATTCGCAACCCAGCTTCTGTTGGCAGCAGTATCCAAAGCAGCAAAATCGAAATACCCAATAACCTGCTAAGGGCAGTGTAGGGGGAAATTAACTGGCAAAATTAATTAGCTGGATATACGGTTCCAGTGTCACCTTTCTCCCATGAGACTGAGGATCCTCTTTCCCATCTTCAGAGGAGTCGTTTGTGGTGAGTTCCAAGACCCCTGCTTCTGGGCCCAGTTGGCTCTATCTAAGCCCTGGGAGGAGGAAAACCCCACAGATCTTCTCCTCCAGAACTCTGCAGGTTGGGGCTGGATGACCGAGGGGAGAATCCTACTTGCTACTGTTCCCTCTGCAGTTGCAGCTCATCACAACTCTCCACCCTTGAGGTTTATCGCCCTGCACTTGGGCGGTCACATCAATTCCTAAATGCACCACACCACTGAAAGATGGAGCCCTGTAAATCACAACCATTCAAAAGAGTGTGTGTGTTTGCTTGCATGCATGAAAGATGGGGTTAGCTTTGGGGAGATTAAATGAGGAGGGGGCTGCCACATTCAGCAAGAAAGCTGGTTCTGGACTCATGAACTGGGGCTCAGTGCAGGGAGCTGGCTCTGGCTTGACCAACTCAACAGACCTAGAGCCCTGCACACCCCTGTCGACAACTGGGGACCCCCTCCATGTGTGATAGTGGTAGCTTCTATCCAACTGGGGAACCCCTCCATGTCCACCACATTGCATTTCCCAACCCTAATCCTCATGGAGAGATGGAGCCGGGAACTGTGCTGCCACTTCTAAGGGAAGGTGTTCTTTGTAGTTGGTGAATGTTTGTGTTTGAATTTCCATGCTTCCAAGTTCATCTCTGGAGAAAGAGAAGAGAGAGAGGGGAGGCGGCTGCCACCCCCAGCAGAGAGGCTGATATTGGAAATGAGAACTGGGACTCTGTGCAGGGAACTGGTTCTTTCTGACCTGACTGTGGAACCGAGAAGACACAGGGCCCTTAATTCTCTAGATGGATCAAACCTCCCATTGCCCCCAGTCCTGTCTGCAGACTCATCTTGCATATCTTCAGGCCCAGAGAAGGGGCGTTTGTGGCTTTGACAGGGTGGCTTCTGGGGAATGGGGGAAGGGAGAAGTCTAGTGTCAGGAGTGGACAGGGTGACATTAGTATGTCATCCCTTGTCCTCTTTGAGGATCAGAACCATGTGGACTTCAGTTCTAGAGCAGGAGTGCAGTCCAGTCCAGTTTTTCATTGTTCTGGGCATCTAGTCCCTGGAGAATGACTAACGGATTTGGGAATATGAAGTTGGGTTTAGTTAAGGGTTGTGAGCTGCAGGATGCAGTAGTCTGCTTAATAATAATAATAATAATAATGATAATAATGATTATTATATTTGTTAATTGCTTACTATGTGCCAAGCACTGAGATAGATCAAAGGTAATCAGGTTGTCCCACGTGGGGCTCACAGTCTTAATCCCCATTTTACAGATGAGGCAACTGAGGCACAAAGAGGTTAAGTGACTTGCCCAAGGTCACACAGCAGACAAGTGGCAGAGATGGGATTAGAACCCACATCCTCTGACTCCCAAGCCCGTGCTCTTTCCACTAAGCCACACTGATTGGGAGATAATAATAATGATGGTATATGTTAAGCATTTACTGTGTGTCAAGCAATGTTCTAAGTTCTGGGGTAGATACAAGGTAATCGTGTTCTTCCACATGGGGCTCCCAGTCTTAATCCCCATTTTACAGATGAGGTAACTGAGTCACAGAGAAGTTAAGTGAATTGCCTAAAGTCACACAGCTGACAAGTGTCAGAGCTGGGCTTAGAATCCATGACCTCTGACTCCCAAGCCCGTGCTCTTTCCACTAAGCCATGATAGCATAGCTGCAGTTGTCAAACCTCACCTCTAATGGGCAATCCACATTTCGGGAAGACTCATGTTTGTAACCTAGATGGTTTTCGCCCCCCCGCCCCATCTCTCTCTTTCTATCAGACATATGGCTCTCTGAAGTGACCAACATATGTGAAGGGCCAGGTTGACCCGACTTCCTTGGGTCCAGTGTCAGTATGCTGGCAGTAGGGGCTGGGAGGAGGGAATTGAAACAAAATGGGAAGGTAGGGTGGGGGGTGAAGACAGAGATGAAACCCACTGGAAAGCTATTTGAAATTTGTGTTTCTATGGACAAAACTTTTAATAATAATAATGATGGTATTTTTTTAAGTGCTTACTATGTTTCAGTAGGTGCTATATTTAGCAGTGGGTGGACATAAGCCAATTGGTTTGGTCACAGTCCCTGATCAAACTGAGCTCAAAGTCTCAATCCCCATTTTACAGATGAGCTAACTGAGTCACAGAGAAGTGAAGTGCTCAGGGTTACATAGCAAATAAAGGGCAGAGCTGGGACCAGAACACATGACCTCCGTGCTAGAGATGATTTCCCCCTATGCTTTCCCTGTAAATCTAATCTTTTCCCTGGTGTATCCTTTTCCCCTGGCTTAACTTTTTCCCCTGGCCTAACCTGTTCAACCAACATATCCTTTTCACCTAACCTAACCTTTTCACCTAACCCAACCTCTTTGTCTAGCTTAACCTTTTCCCCTGGTCTAACTTTTTCCCCTGGCCCAACCTTTTCCCCTGACCTAACCTTTTCCCCTGACCTAACCTTTTCCCCTGACCTAACCATTTCCCCGGACCTAACCCTTTCCCCTGCCCTAACCTTTTCCCCTAGCCTAACCTTTTCCTTTAGCTTAACCTTTTCCCCTATCCTAACATTTTCCACCAGACCTAACCTTTTCCCCTAACCTAACCACTTCCCACTGCCTAAACTTTTTCCCCTAAACTAACCTTTACACCTAGCCTAACCTTTCCCCTTGCCTAAGCCTTCCCCTTGCCTAACCTTTTCCTCTATCCAAACATTTTCCCTTGGCCTAACCTTTTCCCTACCCTAACCTTTTCCCCGAGCTTAACATTTTCCTCTAGGCTAAGCTTTTCCCCTAGCCCAACCTTTTCTCCTAGGCTTATGTTTTCCCTTAGCCCAACTTTTCCCCTTGCCTAATCTTTCCCTTGGCCTAACCTTTTCCCTTAGCCTCACCCTTTCCCTTGGCCTAAGCTTTTCCCCTCCTAACCATTTCCCCTGGCCTAAGATATTCCCCTTGCCTAACCTTTTCCGCTGGCCTAAACGTTTCCCATAGTCTAACCCTTTCCCTGCGCCAAACATTTCCCCTAGCCAAATCTTTTCCCTTAACTTAACCATTTCCCATAGCCTAACCTTTTCCCCTCACTTAACATTTTCCCTTTACCTAATCTTTTCGCAGCCTTAACCTTTTCCCTGACTTAACCTTTTACTCTAGCCTAGCCTTTTCTCGTAGCCTAACCATTTCCCCTAGCCTTAACATTTCCTCTATTCTAAACTTTTCCTCTAGCCCAACTTTTCCCCTGGCCTAAACGTTTCCCCTAGCCAAAGCCTTCCCCTAGGCTAACCTTTTCCCCTATCCTTAACTTTTCCTCTGGCATAACCTTTTCCCCTAGCCTAACCTTTCCCCAAGGCTAAACATTTCCCCTAGGCTAACCTTTATCCCAGGCCTAACCTTTTCACCTTGCCTAACATTTTCCCTTGGCCTAAACATTTTACTTGGCATAACGTTTTCCCCTAGACTAACATTTTCTTCTACTCTAACCTTTTCCTCTAGCCTAAGCTTTTCACCTGGCCTAACCTTTTCCTCTGGCCTAACCTTATCCCCCAGCCTAACTCTTTCTCCTAGCCTAAGCTTTTTTCCTAACCTAACATTTACACCTAGCCTAACCTTTCCCCTAGCCTAACCTTTTCCCTCACCCTAATTTTCCCCCTAACCTAACCTTTTCCCATGACCTAAGCTTTACCCTTAGCCTTACCTTTCCTCCTAACCTAAAATTTTCCCCACCTAAACTTTTCCCCTACCCTAACCTTCTCCCTAGGCCTAACCTTTTCCCTAGGTCTAACCTTTTCCCCTGGCCTTTTTCCCTTAGCCTAACAGTTTCCCCTAGCATAACCATTTCCCATCACCTAACCTTTTCCCTTAGCCTATTTCCCCTATCCTTACCATTTCGATAGCCTAACCTTTTCTCCTAGCCTATCTTTTTCCGCTAACCTTACCTTCTCCCTGGCATAACCTTCTCCTTGGCCTATCCTTTTTCCTGCCCTAACCTTTTCCCAGGCCTAACATTTTCCCAGGCCTAACCTTCCCCCTGGCCTAACCTTTTCCCTTAGCCTTAACCTTTCCCCTAGCCTAACCTTTTTCCTAGGCTTAATCCTTTCCCTAGCCCTAACCTTTTCCCTATGCCTAACCTTTTCCCCTGGCCTAACTTTTTCCCTTAGCTTAACAGTTCCCCCTGACCTAACCATTTCCTGTAGCCTAACCTTTTCACCTAGCCGATCCTTTTCCCATAGCTTATTTCCCCTATCCTTACCCTGTCCCATAGCCTAAACCTTTAGCCTAGCCTATCCTTTTCCGCTAACCTAAACTTGTCCCTGGCCTATCCTTTCCCCTCCCCTAACCTTTTCCCAGGCCTAACCTTTTCCACTGGCCTAAACTTTTCCACTGGCCTAACCTTTTCCCCTAGCCTAACCTTTTCCCTGAACCTAACCTTTTCCCAAGGCTAAACTTTTCCCCTGGCCTAACCTTTTCACCTGACCTAACCTTTCCCCTAGCCTAAGCTTTTCCCTCACCTAACCTTCTCGCTTGCAGAACCTCTTCACCTAGCTTAACATTTTCCCCTAGCCTAATCTTCTCCCTGGCCGAACATTCTCCCTAGCTTAACCTTTTCCCCTTGCCTAACCTTTTCTTCTGGCCTAACTTTTTCCCCTGGCCCAACCTTTTGCCCAGGTCTAACCTTTTCCCATGGCCTAACCTTTTCCCTGAGCCTAACCATTTCCCTAGGCCTAATCTTTTCCCCTAGCCTAACTTTTTACACCTAGCCTAACCTTTTCCCAAAAGCTTACCTTTCCCCCTGGCCTAACCATTCCCCCTGGCCTAACCTTTTCCCCTAGCATAACCTATTCCCTGACTTAAACTTTTCCCATGGCCTAACCTTTTCCCTTGGCCTATCCTTTTCCCTAGCCTAACCTTTCCCTAACATAAACGTCACACTTTGCCTAATCCGTTCCCATAGCCTGATCTTCCCACTCCCCTAACATTTCCCCTCACCTAAGCTTTACCTGTAGCCTCACCTTTCCCCTTGCCTAACCTTTTGCCCTAGCCTAATGTTTTCCCTGATGTAGCATTTTCCCCTGCCCTAAACGTTTCCCCTGCCCTAACCTTTTCTCCGGCATAAGCTTTGCCCTGGCGTAAGCTTTTCCCTTAGCCTAACCTTTTACCCTAGCCTAACCCTTTCCCCTAGCCCAAGCTTTTCCCCTAACCTAACATTTACACCTCGCCTAACCTGCTTCTCCCCTAACCTAACCTTTACACCTAGCCTAACCTTTTCCCAAAGGCTTATCTTTCCCCTATCCTAACCTTCCCCCTAACATAACCTTTGCATCTTGCCTAATTTTTTCCCATAGCCTAACCTTTCCCTTCACCTAACATTTTGCCCTAGCCTAACCCTTTCCAGTAGCCTAACCTTTTCCTGTAGCCTAACTTTTTGCCCTAGCCTAACATTTTCCACTGACCTAAACCTTTCCCCTGCCCTGAACCTTTCCTCTGCGCTAACCTTTTCCACTGTCCTAAGCTTTTCCCCAGCCTAAGCTTTTCCCCTAGCCTAACGTTTTCCCCTAGCCTAAACTTTTTCCTGGCTTAGCCTTTTCCCCTAGCTTAACCTTTTCCCCTAGCCTAACCATTTACTATAGCCTAACCTATTCCCTGACTTAAACTTTTCCCATAAACATTTCCCCTAGCCTAACCTTTCCCTTGCATAATCTTTCCCCTGACCTAAACTTTTCCCCTTGCTTATCCATTTTCCATAATCTAACCTTTTCCCTGGCCCAAGCTTTTCCCCTAGTCTAAACATATCCCCGAGACTAACCTTTTGCCCTAACCTAACTTTCTCCCTGGCCTCACTTTCTCCCTGGCCTAACCTTTTCACTTATCCTAACCTTTCCCCTAGTGTAATCTTTTCCCCTAGTTTAACAATTTACCTGACCTAACCTTTTCCCCCAGGCCAACCGTTTTCCATAGCCTAACCTTTCCCCGGCCTAACCTTTTCCCCTAGCCTAACCTTTTCTCCTGGCCTAAGCTTTTTCCTTACCCTAACCTTTTCCCCTAGCCTAACCTTTTCCCCAGCTTAATCTTTTCCATGACCTAAGCCTTTCCCAAGCCTAACCTCTTCCCCCAGCCTAACCTTTTACCCTAGACTAACCCTATCTCCTAGCCTAAGCTTTTTCCTGAACCTAACCTCTACACCTAGCCTAACCTGCTTTTCTGCTAACCTAAACTTTACACCTAGCCTAAACTTTTCCCCTAGCCTATTCCTTTCCCTAGCCTAACATATCCCCTAACCTAAACTTTACCTCTTGCCTTACCTTTGCCATGCTGGCCTGGCCCCGAAGCTTTTGCTTTCCAGGTTTGGCCCCCTGCCTTTGACTTCTGGCCTGCCACCAAAGACTTCACGTTTCAGGTTTGCTCCCCACCAGTCTTTGCCTTCCCGACCTGACCCCAAAGACTTAACATTCCAGGTTTGGCCGTCCAGGCTTTGCCTTCCAGCTTGGAAGCCACACTCCTTTTCGTTCCAGGCCTGGCCACGAACAACAGGTTGGGCCCCACAGCCTTTGCCTTCCTGACCTGGCCGAAACACTTCTCGTTCCAGTTTGGGCCCTCCCACCTTTGATTTCCAGGCCTGGCTCCGAACCCCTCTCATTCCAGGTTGAGCCCCCCGCCTTTGCCTTCCCATCCGGGCCCCGAATCTTTCTCGTTCCAGGTTTGGTCCCCCCACCTATATTCCACTCCTGGCCCCGAACCCTTCTCATTCTAGGTTGTGTGTCCCTGCCTTTGCCTTCCAGGCCTGGTGCCAAAGCGTCCTCATTCCAGGTTTGGTCCCCTCGCCTTTGCCTTCCATGCCTGACCCGAAGCCTTCGTGTTCCGGGTTTGGCTTCCCCACTTTTGCCTTCCCGGCCTGGCCCCAAAGGCTTCACGTTGCAGGTGTGCCCCTCCCCACACCCTTTGCCTTCCCAGCCTGGCCCCGAAACCTTATTGTTCCAGGTTGGGTCCTTGGGCCTTTGCCTTCGATGCCTGTCCCCAAAACCTCCTCAATTCAGGTTGGGCCCCCCTGCCTTTGCCTTCCCAGCCTGGCTCTGAAGCATTCGCGCTTCAGGTTTGCCCCCGCCAAGCATTTGCCTTCCCGGCCTGGCCCTGAAGCCTTCACCTTCCAGCATAGGCTCCCCAGCCTTTGCTTTCCATATTGGACTCTCCACTCCTTTTCCTTCCATGCCTGGCCCCATACTCTTCTCATTCCAGGTTGGGCACCTCAGCCTTTGCCTTCCCAGCGTGACCCCTAACCCTTCACGGTCCAGGTTTGGTGCCCCCACCTTTGCCTTCCAGGACTGGACCTGAAGCTTTCTCGTTCCAGGTTTGCCCCCCACTGCCTTTGCCTTCCAGACCTGCTCCTGAACCCTTTTCGTACCAGATTGGGCCTCCCTGCCTTTACCTTCCAGGTTTGGCCTCCCCTGCCTTTGCCATCCAGTTTGCCCCCCCCCCCGACCTTTGCCTTCCAGGCTTAGCCCAGAGTACTTCTCGTTCCAGGTCTGCCCACCCCTTTTGCATTCCTGGACTGGCCCCCCACCTTTGCCTTCCAGGCCTGGCCCCAAACTTTTCTCATTCAAGGTTGGGGCCCCCACCTTTGCCTTCCTGGCCTGGGCCCGAACTCTTCTCGTTCCAGGTTGGGCCCCCACGCCTTTGCCTTCCAGGCCTGGCCCCAAACTTTTCTCATTCAAGGTTGGGGCCCCCACCTTTGCCTTCCTGGCCTGGGCCCGAACTCTTCTCGTTCCAGGTTGGGCCCCCACGCCTTTGCCTTCCAGGCCTGGCCCCGAACACTTCTCTTTCCAGGTTTGGCCCCCTAGCCTTTGCCTTCCAGGTTTGGCCCCAAACCTTTCTCATTCTAGTTTGTACCCCATCAACCATTGCCTTCCAGGCCTGGCCCCGAAAACTTATTGTTCCAGGTTGTGGCCCCTAGTCTTTGCCTTCCAGGTTTAGCCCCAAACCCTTCTGTTCCAGGTCTGGCACTGCTGCCTTTGCCTTCCAGGCCTGGCCTTGAAGCCTCGCCTTTCAGGATGGGACTTCAGCCTTTGCTTTCAAGTCCTGGTCCTGAACGCTTTGCGTTCCAGTTAGGCCCCCGGGCCTTTGGCTTCGAGAACTGGCCCTGAAGCCTTCTCATTCCATGTTGGGTCCCCTTGCCTTTCCCTTCCAGGTTGGTCGCCCCCTCCCTTGCCTTCCAGGTCTGGTCCTGAATCCTTCTCGTTACAGGTTTGGTTCCTCCGCCTTTGCTATCGAGGTTGGAAACTCCCGCCGTTTCCTTCCAGGCCTGGCCCTGAACCCTTTTCGTTCCAGGTTTGGTCTCCCTGCCTTTGCCCTCCAGGACTGGTTCTGAACCCTTCTCATCCCAGGTTGGGCCGTCCACCATTTGCCTTCCAGGTTGGGCCCCACCGCCTTTGCCTTCCAGGTTGGGCCCCCCTACCTTTGTCTTCCAGGCCTAACCCCGAACCTTGCTCTTTCCAGGTTTGCCCCGCCCCCTGCAAACTTTTGTCTTCCTGGCCTGGCCCCCAGCCTTTGCCTTCCAGGACTGGCCCCTCACCTTTGCCTTCCAGGCCTGGCCCTAAACCCTTCTCGTTTGAGGTTAGGCACCCCCGCCTTTGCCTTCCTGGCCTGGCCCCAAAGCCTGCCCTATCGTTCCAGTTTGGGCTACCCCACTTCTGCCTTCCTGGCCTGGCCTTGAAGCCTTTGCGTAGCAGGCTTGCCCACCTCAGCCTTTGCAAGTTGGGCCTCCACGCCTTTGCTTTCCAGGCCTGGCCCCGAACACTTCTCTTTCCAGGTTTGCCCCCCTACCTTTGCCTTCCAGGCCTAGCCCTGAACGCTTCTTGTGCCAGGTTTCCCTCCATCCCCAGGTTTGTCTTCCCGTCCTGGCCCCCTACCAAGGCCTTCCAGGCCTGGAGCCGAACCCTACTCAATTGAGGTTGGGCCCCCCGACTTTGCTTTCCCGGCCTAGGCCTCAACCCTTCTCGTTCCAGGTTTGCCCCCACAACCTTTGCCTTGCAGGTTGGGCCACCCCGCCTTTGCTTTCCAGGTTGGGTGGGGACCTTTGCATTCCAGGCCTGGCCCTGAAGCCTTCTCGTTCCAGGTTGGACCTCCCTGACTTTGCCTTCCCGACATGGTCCCAAAACCTTCTTGTTCCAGGTTGGGTTCCCCTCCTCCTCTACCACCTTTGCCTTCCAGGTTGGACGCCCCTGCCGTTTTCCTCCAGGCCTGGCCCTGAAGCCTTCTTGTTGCAGGTTGGGCCCTGTTGCAGGAAGGCCATTGCCTTCCCAATGTGGCCCCGAAGGCTTCTTGTTCAAGGTTGGGCACCCCTCGCCTTTGATTCCAGGCCTGGCCCCAAACCCTTTTCATTCATTGGTTGGGCCCCCTGACTTTGCCTTTCCGGCTGGCCCCAAAATCTTCACGTTCCATTTTGGGAGCCCCATCCTTTGCCTTCCAGATTCCACCCACAGCCTTTGCCTTGCAGGTTTGGCCCCACACCCTTTTTGTTCCAGTTTCGGGGCCCCTGCTTTTGCCTTCCAGGCCTGGCCCCAAACCCTTCTCATTCCATTTTGGGACCCACAGCCTTTGCCTTCCAAATTTGTCCCCCCACCCTTTGCCTTGAAGGTCTGACCCTGAACCCTTTTCCTCCCAGTTTTGCCCCCTTCTCCCACCGAGCCTTTGCCTTGTAGGTTTGTCCCCGAACCCCTTTTGTTCCAGTTTTGCCCTCACAGGTTTTTCCTTGCACATTTGGCCCCAAACCCTTTTCATTCCAGTTTGGGCCTTCCAGCGTTTGCCTTGCAGGTTTGGCCCTGAACCCTTCTCATTCCATTTTAAGACCCCCTGCTTTTGCCTTCCAGGCCTGGCCCCGAACTCTTATCATTCCATTTTGGGCGCACTAGCCTTTGCATTGCAGGCCGGGCCCCAAAACCTTCTCATTCCAGGTTGGGTCCCCCTGCGTCTGCCTTCCAGGTTTGCCCCCCCAAGCCTTTGCTTTCCAGTTTGGGCCCTCCCACCTTTGCCTTCCAGGCCTCGCTCTCTGAACTCTTCTCATTCCAGGTTTGCCTCCCCCAACCTTTGCCTTCCCCGGCTGGCCTCCCGCCTTTGCCTTCCAGTCCTGGCCCCAAACCCTTCTCATTCAAGGTTGGCTCCCCCTGCCCAGCCTTTGCCTTGCATGTTGGGCCACCCCACCTTTGCTTACCAGGATGGGCCCCCCGCCTTGGCCTTCCAGGTTTAGCCCCAAGCCCTTCTCATTTCAGGATTCCCCCCCATTGGCTTTTGCCGTCCCAGCCTGGACCCCCTCCTTTTTCTTCCAGGACTGGCCCTGAACCCTTCTCATTCGAGGTTGGGCCTCCCCACCTTTCCCTTCCTGGCCTGGGCATGAACCCTTCTAATTCCAGGTTGGGACACCCAACCGTTGCCTTGCGGGTTGGGCCACCCCACCTTTGTTTTCCACATTTGCCCCCCTGCCTTGGTCTTCCAGTCCTGGCCTCGCACTCTTCTTGTTCCAGGTTGGGCCCCTGCACCTTTAAGTTCTGGGCCTGGCTCCCCCAGCATTTGCCTTCCAGGCCTGGCCCCTAACCCTTCTTATTCCAGGCCTACCAGGCCTGACCCCGAACACTACTCTTTTCAGGTTTGCCCCCCTGACCTTTGCTTTCCAGACCTAGCCCTGTACACCTCTCGTTTCAGGTCTCCCCCCAACCCCCGCTTTTGCTTTCCTGGCCTGGCCCCCTGCCTTTGCCTTCCAGGCCTGACCCTGAACTCTTCTCGTTCCGAGGTTGGGCCCCCCGACTTGCCTTCCAGGTTTTGCCCTGAACATTTCTCGTTCCAGGTTGGGCCCCCCTGCCTTTGCCTTGCAGGTTGGGCCACGTCACCTTTGCTTTCCAGGTTGGGACCCCCGGCCTTGACCTTCCAGGCCTGGCCTTGAACGCTCTCGTTCCAGGTTGGGCCCTTCCGCATTTGAGTTCCCATCCTGGACACCCACCTTTGCCTTCCAGGCCTGGCCCCTAACCCTTCTCGTTCCAGGTTGGGCGTCCCCACCTTTGCCTTCCCGGCCTGGGCCTGAAAGCTTCTCGTTTCAGGTTGCTCTCCCCGCAACAACCCCACAGGTCTCCCTTTTAAGGCCTGGCTCCGAAGCCTTTGTGTTCCAGGTTTGGCTTTCCCGCGTTTGCCTTCCCAGCCTGGCCCCTAAGCCATCTCATTCCAGGTTTGGCACCCCTGCCTTTACCTTCCAGGCCCGACCCCGAACGCTTCTCGTTCTGACCTTTGCCTCACGGTCTGACAACGACCCCTTCTCGTTCCAGGTTTGGTCCCCCCGTACTTTCCTTCCAGGCCTGGCCCCGAACCCTTCTCTATCATGTTTGGGCCCTCCCGCCTTTGCCTTCCAGGTCTGGCCCCAAAGGCTTCCCATTCCACTTTTGACCCCTCAGCCTTTGTCTTCCCAGCCTGGTCCCAAAGCCTTCGCGTTCCACATTTGCTCCACTCCCACCCCCTGTGCCAAGGTGGACCTGGGCACTGGCTACCCAAAGGTCAAAATGCCATCAGTGACGTAACCTCTCTGGCCAGAGGAGGCAGGACAGGAAGATAGGTGTCCCTCACCTCCGTGCCCACCCAATAAGGTATGGAAGGGAAGGGAGCGGAAGGGGGCGGAGATTGAACAGGAAGGAAGTGGGGACCACCCAAACCAAGGTAATAAATACCTATTGCCTCTGGTGCTCGGGTCTCTCTCTGGGAAGATCACAGCGGTAGCAACGGCCACCCACGTGTCTCTCCCTGTCCCGAGCACCAGACGCCATTCTGCCACCAGGAACAACACACAGAGACAGGGGTCGTGGGACGGGTGAGTGTAACACATAACTGGGTTAAATACATAAGTGGGTAATGTATGAGTGTAACACATATGTGAGCTTAGTGTATAAGCGGGCAATGTATAAGTGAGTATAATGCACATGTGAGTTTAGTGCGTAAGTGGGTAGTGTACAAGCGAGTGTAACGTGCAAGTGAGTTTAACGCACGAGTGTGTAACGCATAAGTAAATCTAAAGCCTAAATGGGGTCAGCGCATAAGTAGATTGAACGCTTAAGTGGATTCCTCCCAAGTGGGTGCGCACATGGTGGGAACTAGCCGCCTCACCACGTTGTTAGTAAACCATTAACGAGCTCTTCCTGGGCAGGCCCTGGTCCGCCCACACTCGAGTAACATACTAGTGTAATCCTCCCATCAGGGAAGCTTTAACACCAAATTCCTCCCAAAGGGAAAGCTTTAACACCATACTTCCCCCAAAAAGGGAAGGCCGACTGTCGCGTCTAAATAATTAATTAATTCAATCCGCCCCGTGGAATAAATTCTATACAAAACTCAGGTTTTCCATCTCCAGCCTCTCTCTCTCTCTCTCCCGCGCCGATTCCGAAAGAACCTGTCCCCGGCAACGGGTGACATCCCCCCACCAGCCTTTGCTTTCCCAGCCTAGCCCCGAAGCCATCTGATTCCAGGTTTGCCCCCCACCCCCAGCCCTTGCCTTCCAGATTGGAGCACCACGCTTTTTCATTCCAGGTCTGGCCCCAACCTTTCTCTTTCCAGGTTGGACCACCCCTGCTTTGCCATCCAGACGTGGTCCCGAACACTTCTCATTCCAGGTAGGCCCCCCGCCCCTGCCTTTGCCTTCCAGGTTTGCCCCCCCCAACCTTTTTCAACCATGTTGGACCCCCCCGCCTTCTTCTTCCCGGCCTGGCACCAGACCCTTCTAGCTCCAGGTTGGGGCTCCCGCATTTGCATTCCAGGCCTGGCCCCAAACCCTTCTAAATCCAGGTTTGGCCCTTGCCTTTGCCTTCCATGACTGTCCCCAAAGCCTTCTCGTTCCAGGTTGTACCCTCCCACCTTTGCCTTCCAGGCCTCATCCCGAAGACCTCTCATTCCAGGTTGCCCCCCACTCCCCGCCCCACGCCTTTGCTTTCCAGGTTTGGCTCCCCTGCCTATGCCTTCCAGGTTTGGCCTCCCAGGGTTTGCCTTCCAGGCCGGGTGCCAAACCCTTCTCGTACCAGGTTGGGCCCACTGGCCTTTGCCTTCCAGGTCTGGCCCTGAACTCTTCTTGTTCCACTTTGGACCCCTCCCCCCCACGCCTTTGCCTCCCAGGCGTGACCCAGACCCTTCTCGTTCCAGATTGCCCCCCACCCCGACCTTTGCCTTCCAGACCTGGCCCCGAACACTTCCCGTTCTAGTTTTGCCCCCCCCACCCCCGGCCTTTGTCTTCCAGTCCCGGCACCCCACCTTTGCCTTCCAGGCCTAGCTCCAAACTCTTCTCATTCCAGGTTGGGCCCCCCGGCCTTTGTCTTCCAGGCCTGGCAAATAAATCTTCCCATTCCAGTTTTGGTGCCCCCACATTTACCTTCCAGGCCTGGCCTTGAGCCCTTCTCGATCCTGATTGGGCACCCCCCAGTCTTTGCCTTCCAGGCCTGGCCCAGAAGGCTTCCTTCTCATTCCAGTTTTAGCCCCCCAGGTTTTGTCTTCCTGGCTTGGCCCCTAACTCTTCTAGGTGCAGGTTGGGCGTCCCCCACATTTGCCTTCCCTGACTGGTTCAGAACCCTTCTGAATTTCAGTTGGGCCCCCCCGGCCTTCTTGATCCAGGTTTGGCTCCCCTGCCTTTGCCTTCAGGCCTGGGCCCAAACCCTTCTCGTTCGAGGTTGGGTCCCCCCTCCTTTGTTTTCCAGACCTGGCCCCAAACCCTTCTCGGTCCAGGTTTGGTCCCCCCGCATTTTCCTTCCAGGCCTAGCCCGAACCCTCCTCTTTCCTGGTTGGGCCCTCCGACCTTTGCCTTCCAGGACTGGCCCCGAACCCTTCTCGTTCCAGGTTTGGACCCCAGCCTTCGTTTTCCCAGCCTGGCTCCGAAGCCTTCATGTTCCAGGTTTGCACTACTCCCCCGCACCCCCCCCCCCCGCCTCAGTCTTTGCCTTCCCAGTCTGGCCCCCTGGCCTTTGCCTTCCCAGCCTGGCCACGAAGGCTTCTTGTTCCAGGTTGGGTTCCCCCTCCTTTACCTTCTAGGCCTGGCCCAGAAGTCTTCTCTTTCCAGGTTTGTTCCCCCTGCCCCTGCCTCCCAGACCTGGTGCCGAACCCTTCTCTTTCCCGGTTTATTCTCCCTGCCTTTTCCTTCCATGCCTGGCCCCAAGCGCTTCTCATTCCAGGTTTGTGCCCCCTGCCTTTGCCTTAGAGGTTGGAACTCCCGTCTTTGCCTTCCAGGCCTACCCCTGAATCCGTCTCGTTCCAGATTTGGCCGCAGTGCCTTTGCATTTCAGGCCTGGCCCTGAACACTTCTCATTCCAGGTTCCCCCTGCCTAACTTTTCCCCCTACCCTCTCATTTTTGTCAAGCCTAACCTTTTCCTCTAGTCTAACCTTCCACCAGCCTAACGTTTTTACCTAGCCTATCCTTTTCCCTTGGCTTAACCTTTTCCCCTAGCCTAACCTTGTCCCTTGGCCTATCCTTTTCCCTGACCTAACCTTTCCCCTTAGTCTAAACTTTTCCTCCAGCATACCCTTTTCCCCTAACATATCCTCTTCCCCTGACTTAAGTTTTTCCCATAGCCTAACCTGACCCCTAGCCTTACCTTTACCCTAGCCTAACGTTTCTGCCTAGACAAAACTTATTCTTAGCCTATCCTTTTCCCTGACCTAAGCTTTTTCCATTGCCTAACCTTTATCCTGGTCTAACCTTTTCCCCCAAGCCTAACCTTTTCCCCCAGCCTAAGAGTTTCCCCAAACCTAAACTTTTCTCGTCACCTTACCTTTTCCCCTGGTCTAACCATTTCCCCTAGCCTAACATTTTCCTCTAGCCTAACCACTTCCCTTGGCCTAACCTTTTCCCAAAGCCTAACCTGATCCCTAGCCTAACCTTTATCCTAGCCTTAACCTTTCCCTTAGCCTAACCTTCTCCCTGGCCTAACGTTTTTCCCTCGCCTAATGTTTACCCCTTGCCTAACATTTTCCGTTCGCCTAAAATTTTTACCTAGCCTAATGTTATCCTCTAGCCTAAACTTTCCCCTTTGCTACTCTTTCCCCTAGCCTAACCTATTTACCTAGCCTAACATTTTCCGCTAGCCTAAACTTCACCCTGGCCTTAACTTTTACCCTCGTCTAACCTTCTCCCCTGGCCTAACCTATTCCCCTAGCCTAACGTTTTCCCCTAACCTAACCTATTCCCCCAGCCTAACTGCTTACCCTGGACTAACCTTTTCCCCCGGCCTAACCTTCTCCCTGGCCTAACCTTTTCCCCTAGCCTAAGGTTTGTCGGGCCTAACCTTTTCCCCTAACCTAACCTTTCCCCAACCTAACATTTTCGCGTAGCCTAACCTTTCTCTTAGCCTAACCTTTTCCCTTGGCCTGTCCTTTCTACTGACCTAACCTTTTCCACTGGCCTAACCCTTTTCCCCAGCCTAACCCTTTCACCTAGCCTAACGTTTTCTCCTAGCCTAACCTTTTCCCCGAGCCTAAACTTTTCCCCTAGCCTAACCTTTTCCCCTAAACTAAGGTTTTGCCAGGCCTAACCTTTTCCCCCTGCCTAATCTTTCCCAGCCTAACGATTTTGCCTAGCCTAACCTTTTCCTTGGCTTAACCTTTTCCCCTAGCCTAATCTTTCCCCAGCTTAACGTTTTTGCCTAGCCTAACTTATTCCTTGGTTTAACCTTTCCCCTAGCATAACCTTTTCCCTTGGCTTAACCTTTCCCCTAGCCTACCCTTTTCCCTTGGCCTATCCTTTCCCCTGTCCTAACCTTTTCCCCTGGCCTAACCTTTTCCCTTAGCCTAAACATTTCCCCAGCCTACCCTTTTCTCCTATCCTAACCTCTACCCCTAGTCTAACCTTTTCCCATAACCTAACCTCACCCCAAGCCTAACCTTTCCCCTAGCCTAACGTTTTAGCTTAGACTAACTTTTTCCTTGGCCTATTCTTTTCCCAGACCTAACCTCATCCCCTGGCCTAACCTTTTCCCCCAGCCTAACCGTTTCCCCTAGCTTAACCTTTCCCCAGCATAACTTTTTTGCCAAGCTTAACCTTTTCCCTAAGCCTAGCCTTTCCCCTTAGCCTAACCATTTCCCTTAGCCTAACCTTTTCCCCTATCCTAACATTGTACTCTAGCCTAACCTCTTCCCCTGGCCTAACCTTTACCCTAAGCCTAACCCTTTCCCTTAGAAAAAACATTTCCCTTGGCCTAACCTTTTCCCCTAGCCTAACATTTTACTCTAGCCTAACCTCTTCCCCTGGCCTAACCTTTCCCCATAGAATAACCTGACCCCTAGCCTAACCTTTATCCTAGCCTAAACTTTCCCCCTAGCCTAACCTTATCCCTTGGCCTATTCGTTCCCCTGACCTAAACCTTTCCCCCGGCTTAACCTTTTATCTGGCCCAAGCTTTGCCCCTAGCCTAACCTTTTGCCCTAGCCTAATCTCTTCCCCTGGACTAACCTTTTCCTATAGAATAATATGACCCATAGCCTAACCTTTATCCTATCAAAACTTTTTCCCCTAGCCTAAAACTTTCCCTTGGCCTATCCCTTCCACTGTCCTAACCTTTTCTGCTGGCTTAAACTTCTCCGCAGCCTTTACCTTGCAGGTTGGGCCCCGAACCTATCTCATTCCAGTTTGGGTCCCACAGACTTAGCTTTTTGGAGGTGTGGCCCTGAATCTTATGGTTCCACTTTGGGCCCCGCAGCCTTTGCCTTGCAGGTTTGCGCCCACATCCTTTGCCTTGCAGGTTTGGCCCTGAACCCTTTTGGTTTCACTTGGGCCCCTCAGCCTTTTCCTTGCAGGTTTGTCCCCCAGCCGTGGCTTTGCAGGTTTGGCCCCCAACCCTTTTGGTTCTAGTTTGGTCCCCGCAGCCTTTGCCTTGCAGGTTTGTCCCTGAAACCCTTGTTTTTAGTTTGGGCCCTGCCACCTTTGCCTTACAGGTTTGGCCCTGCAGCCTTTGCCTTGCAGGTTTGGGCCAGAAACCTTTTCCTTCCAGTATAGGCCTCCAGTCTTTGCCTTGCAGGTTTGACCCTGAACCCTTTTCATTCAGGTTTGGGCCCTGCAGCCTTTGCCTTGCAGGTATGGCCCCCAACCCTTTTTGTTCCAGTTTCGCCCCCCTAGACTTTGCTTTGCAGGATTGGCCCCAAACCCTTTTTATTTCTGTTTCGGTCCTGGAGGATTTGCCTTGCAGGTTTGGCCCCAATCCCTTTTGGAACCAGTTGACCCCCAACAGAGTTTGTCTCACAGGCTTGGCCCTGAAGCCCTTTGGTTCCAGTTTGGGGGCCCTAGAGTTTGCCTTGTTTGTTTGGCCCCAAATCAGGTTTGGGCCTCGCAGCCTTTGCCTCGAATGTTTGGCCACGAATTCTTTTGGTTCCAGTTTGGGCCCCAGAACTTTTCCAGTGCAGATTTGCCTTCCAAGCATTTGTCTTGCAGCTTTGGCCCTGAACTCTTTTGGTTCCAGTTTGTGCCCCACAGCCTGTGCCTTGCAGGTTTGGCCCAGAACCCTTTTGGTTCCAGTTTGAGTTCCACAGTCTTTGCCTTGCAGGTTGGGCCACCCGCCTTTGCTTTCCAGGTTGGGCTCCCCTGCCTTGGCCTTCCAGGCCTGGCTCCGAACCCTTCTCGTTCCAGGTTTGGCCCCCCTGTTCTGTGCCCTCCCAGCCTGAACCTGAAGCCTTCTCGTTGCAGTTTCGGCCCCACAACCTTTGCCTTCCCTCGTACCAGGTTGCCCCCACCCCGCCTTTGCTTTCCAGGTTTGGGCCCAAACACGTCTCGTTTCAGGTTGCCCCCTCATCCCCCTCCACCATTGCCTTCCAGGACTGGCCCCAAAGCCTTCGTGTTCCAGGTTTGGCTTCCTCACCTTTGCCTTCCCGGTCTGGCCCCGAAGCCTGCCTTCTCATCCCGGCTCTGCCACTTGTCAGCTGTGTGACTGTGGGCAAGTCACTTAACTTCTCTGTGCCTCAGTTACCTCATCTGTAAAATGGGGATTAAGACTGTGAGCCCCACGTGGGACAAGCTGATTCCCCTGTGTCTACCCCAGCGCTTAGAACAGTGCTCTGCACATAGTAAGCACTTAACAAATACCAACATTATTATTATTCCAGTTGGGCCACGCCACCTTTGCCTTCCCAACCTGGCCCCAAAGCCTTCGCCTTCCAATTTTGGCCACCACTTCTTTGCCTTCCAAGCCTGGCCACGAACCCTTCTCATTCCAGGTTTGGTCCCCTCGTATTTCATTTCCAGTCTTAGCCCCGAACCCTTCTGGTTCCAGGTTGGGCCCCTCCCCCTTTGCCTTTCAGGTTGGGCCACCCTGTCTTTGCTTTCCAGGTTTGGCAAAACTCGGAGGCAAAAACTGGAGGACCCAAACTGGAACAAAAAGGGTTTGGGGCCTGGCTTGCAAGGCAAAGCCTTGGTGGGCAAATCTGGAAAGCACAGGAGAGGGGCACCGATCTAGAACGAAAAGAGTTCAGGGCCAAACCTGCAATGCAACGGCTCGGTAGCCAAAACTGTAAGGAAAAGCTTTCGGGACAAAACCTGCAATGTAAAAGTGGGGAGCCCCATACTGGAACAAAAATGGTTCAGGGCCAAAACTGCAAGGTAAAAGCAGCGTGGGGGTGGGGGGGAGGGGCGGGGACAACAAACTGGAACAAAAATGCTTTGGGGCCAAACCCCAAGGCAAAGATTTCAGATCCCAACCTGGAATGAAAAGAGTTCAGGGCCAAACCTGCAAGGAAAAAGGGGGGCACCCAAACTGAAAGAAAAGGGGTTTGGGGCCAGGCCTGCAAGACAAAGAATGGGTGGGCAAATCTGGAAGGCAAAGGCTGGGGATCCCAAAATAGAATGAGAAAGGTCTGGGTCCAGACCAGGAAGGCAAAAGCAGGGGGCGCCTAACTGAAATGAAGAGAGTTCGGGGCCCACCCTGTAAGGCAAGGCTTCGGGGCCAAAATTGGAATGAAAAGCGTTTGGAGTCAAACTTGCAAGACAAGGGCTGGGGGGCCCAAACTGGAATGAAAATGGTTTGGGGCAAATGTGCAAGGCAAAGGCTGTGGGACTGAAACTGGAACAAAAAGGATTCGAGGTCAAACCTGCAAAGCAAAAGCTGTGGGGTCCAAACTGGAACGCAAAGGGTCTGGAGCCAAATCTGCAAGACAAAGGCTTCGGGGTCCAAACTGGAATGAAAAGGGTTTGGGGCCCAACCTGCAAACAAAGGCTGGAGGGTAAAACTGGAAAGCAATACCTGGGGGACCCAAACTGGAACAAAATGGTTCGGGGCCCGGCCTGCAAGGCAAGGTTAAGGGGGCCAAATGTGGAAGGCAACGGCAGGGGCAGGGGGGCCCAAACTGATACAAGAAGGGTTCAGGGCCCGGCCTGAAATGCAAAGACTAGTGTGCCCAAAATTGAACGAGAAGGGTTCAAGGACTAGCCTGGAAGGCAAAAGCAGGGGGTCCTAAATTGCAACGAGAGGGTTCAGGGCCAAACCTGCAAGGCAAACACTGGGGGGGCCAGAACTGAAAAGAAAAGGGCTTGGGGCCAAACCTGCAAGAGAAAGGCTGGGAGGCCCAAACTGGACCGAAAAGGGTTAGGGACAAACCTCCAAGGCAAAGGCTGGGAGGACAAAAATGGAATGAAAAGGGTTCAGGGCAAAACCTGCTCAGGGGACAAAACTGTACCTAAAGAGTGCAGGATCAGGCCTTCAAGGCAAAGGGTGGGGGGACAAACTTGGAGGGCAAAGGCTGGGGGTCTCAAAATGGAACGAGAAAGGTTCGTGGCCAGGCCTGGAAGGTAAAAGCAGGGGACCCCAAACTGGAGCAAAAAAGGTTTGGAGCCAGGCCGAGAAGGCAAGGGCTACAGTGGGGCGGGGAGGCAACCTGGAACTAGAAGGCTTCGGAGCCACGTTGGGGGGGCAGAGGCTGGGGGCCCAACTTGGAACAAGAAGTATTCAAGGTCAGACCTGGCAGGAAATGGCAGGGAATGTGCAATCTGGAAGGCAAAGACGGGGGGCACAACCTGGCATAAGAAGGGTTCAGAGCCAGGCCTGGAAGGCAAACCTGCAGGGGCCCACCCTGGAATGGGAAGGGTTCTGGGCCAGGCCTGGAAATCAAAGTCGGGGGTGGGGGCTCAACCTGGAACGAGAAGTGTTCGGGGCCAGGTCTGGGAGTCAGAGGTGGGGGGCCCAACCTGGAATGAGAAGGGTTCGGGGCCAGGCCTGAAAGGAAAATGAGGGGGCGTCCAACCTGTAAGGCAAAGGCTGGGGGGCCAAATCTGGAACATGAAGGCTTCGGGGTCTGGCCAGGAAGGCAAAGGCTGGGGGGCCAAACCTGGAACGAGAAGGGCTCGAGGCCTGGGCCTGGAAGGCAACGGTGGGGTTGTGAGGGGTGGGGGGGGTCCTACCTGCAAGGCAAAGGCAGGTGGTCCAAACCTAGAATGCAAAGGCCTCGGGCCAGACCAGGAAGGTATAGGTTAGGCAAGATGTAAAGTTTAGGTTAGACGATATGTTAGATTAGGGAAAGGGATAGGCCAGGGGAAAAGGTTAGGCCATAGGAAATGTTTAAGTCGGGGAATAGGTTATGCTAGGGAAAAGGTTAGGCCAGCGGAAAGGCAAGCCTTCGAGAAAAGGTTAGGCTAGGTGTAAAGGTTAGGTTAGGGGAAAAGCAGGTTAGGCTAGGTGTAAAGATTAGGTTCAGGGAAAAGCTTAGGGTAGGGGATAGGGTTAGGCTAGGGGAAAAGGTTAGGCCAGGGAGAAAATTAGGCCAGGGAGAAAGTTAGGCTAGGGAGAAAGGCTAGGGGAAAAGGTTAATCTCAGGGAAATGTTTAGGCTAGGGGAAGAGGTTAGGCCAGGGAAAATGTTAGACTATGGGAATCGGATAATCTAAGGGAAAAGCTTAGGCCAGGGGAAAAAATAGGCAAGGGAAAGTTTAGGCTAGGCAAGGAAGTTAGTCTAAGGAACAAGGTTAGGTCAGGGGAATAGGTTAGTCTAGGGAAAAGGCCCAAACTGGAACGAAAAGTGTTTGGGGACAAACCTGCAAGGCAAAGCTGCGGGGCCCAAGTGAAACGAAAATAGTTCAGGGACAAACTTGCAAGGCAAAGGCTGCGGGACGCAAACTGGAATCAAAAGGTTTCGGGCCCGAACCTGCAACGCAAAGGCTGCGGGGGCCAAGGTGGAAAGAAAAGGCTTCAGGTCAAAACCTGCAAGACAAAGGCTGCAGGACCAAAACTGAAAAGAAAAGGGTTAGGGACCAAAGCTGCAAGGCAAACTCTAGAGGGTCCAAACTGGTACCAAAAGATTCAGGACCAAGTTGCAAGACAAACTCTTGGAGGGGCCAAACTGGTTCCAACAGGGTTCCGGGCCAAACTCCAAGGCAAAGGCTACAGGACCCAAACTGGAACAAAACAGGTTGGGGCCAACCCTGCAAGGCAAACTCTGGGGGAGCCACACTGGAACAAACAGGGTTGGGAGCCAAACCTGCAAGGAAAAGGCTGCGGGGTCAAACCGGAATGAAGAGCATTCAGGGCCAAACCTGCAAGCAAAATCTAGGGGGTCCAATCTGATACCAAAAAGGGTTTGTTTCCAAAGCTGCAAGACAAAGGATTGGGGGTGCATACCTGTAAAGCAAAGGCAACAGGGCCCAAAGTGGAAAAAAAGGGTTCCGGGCCTAATCTGCAATGCAAAGCCTGTGGAACCCAAACTGGAAACAAAAAGGTTCAGGGCCAGACCTGCAATGCAAAGGCCGCGGGGCCCAACCTGAACGAAAAGTGATCGGGGCCAAACCTGCCAGGTAAACTCTAGGATGCCCAAATTGGAACCAAAAGGCTTTGGAGCCAAACATGCAAGACAAAGACTGTGGGGTCCAAAATGTAGCCAAATGGGTTCAGGCCAAACCTGCAAGGCAAAGGCTGTGCGGGGTGGAGGGAGGGGCGGCAAACCTGAAAAGCAAAGGCTGCGGGGCCCGAACTGCAACAAAAAGGGTTCAGGGCCAAACCTGCAAGACAAAGGCTGTGAGGAAGTCCCAAACTAGAACCAAAATGGTTCAGGCCAAACCTGCAAGGCAAACTCTAGGGGCCCAAACTGGAACAAGAAGGGTCTGGGGCCACACCTGCAAGACAACTCTAGGGGTCCAAACTGGAACCAAATGGACTCAGGGCATTACCTGCAAAGCAAACTCTTCAGGGGGCAAGCTGGTACCAAAAGGGTTCAGGTCCAGACCTACAAGGCGAAGGCTGCGGGGCCCAAATCTGAACGAAAAGGGTTCGGGGCCAAAACTGCAGGGCAAATTCTAGGGGGCCTGAAGTGGAAGCAAAACGGTTCGGGGCCAAACCTCCAAGGGAAAAGCTGTGGGGCCCAAACTGGAACTAAAAAGGTACAGGGCCAAAACTGCAAGGCAAAGGCTGCGGGATGCAAACTGGAATCCAAAGGGATTGGGGCCGAATCTGCAACACAAAGGCTGTGGGGGCCCAAAGTGGAAGGAAAAGGCTTCAGGTCAAAACCTGCAAGGCAAAGGCTGTGGGACCAAAACTGAAAAGTGTTTGGGGCCACACCTGCAAGGCAAAGGCTGTGGGGCCTAAACTGGAACCAAAAGCTTTCGGGGCCCAATGCTCAAGGCAAAGTCTGCGGGGCCCAAACTGGAATGAAAAGGGTTTGGTGCCAAAACTGCAAGGGAAAGGCTGCCTGGCCCAAGCTGGAACGAGAAGGGTTCGGGGCCAAACCTGCAAGGCAAAGGCTGTGGGGCCCAAACCTGAACAAAAAGGGTTTTGGGCCAAACCTGCAAGGCAAAAGCTGCAGGGCCAAAACCTGAACGAAAAGCATTCAGGTCCAAACCTGTACGGCCAACTCTAGGGGTCCCAAACTGGAACCAAAAGGGTTTGGGCATTACCTGCAAGGCAAATGCTGTGGGGGGCCAAGCTGGTACCAAAAGGATTCGGGTCCAGACCTTCAAAGCAAAGGCTGCAGGACCCAAACTGAAATGAAAAGGGTTCAGGACCAAACCTGCAAGGCAAACTCTTGGAGGGGCCAAACTGGTACCAAAAGAGTTCTGGGCCAACCTGCAAGGCAAATGCTGTGGGACCCAAACTGAAACAAAACGATTTGGGGCAAAACCTGCAAGGCAAAATCTGTGGGGGTCACACTGGAACAATTAGAGCTGGAGGCCATACGTACAAGGCAAAGGCTGCAGGGCCTAAACTGGAACCAAAAAGGTTCTGGGCCAAACCTACTAGGAAGAGGCTGCGGCGCCCTAACTGGTCCTTAAAGGGTTAGGGTAATGAGCTGTAAGGCCAACGTTCGGGGGGCAAGCCTGCAAGGTAAAGATTGTGGAACCCAAAGGGGAACCAAAAGCGCTCCAGACCCAACCTGCAAGACAAAGGCTGCGGGGCCCAAACCTGATTCATTCATTCACTAGTTCAATAGTATTTATTGAGCCCGTACTGTGTGCAGAGCACTGTACTAAGTGCTTGGAATGTACAATTCAGATACAGATAGTGACAATCCCTGCCCAATGATGGGCTCACAGTTTAATCAGGAGAGACAGACGCACAAAAACAAGACAACATAATCACGATAAATAGAATCAAGGGGATGTACACCTCATTAACAAAACAAATAGGGTAATAAATATATACAAATGAGCACAGTGCTGAGGGGAGAGGAAGGGAGAGGGGGAGGAGCAGAGGGAAAGGGGGCTTAGCTGAGGGGAGGTGAGGGGGAAAGGGGGAGGGAGCAGAAGGTGGAGGGGGAGCAGAGAGGGAGCAGAGGGAGCAGAGGGAAAAGGGGTAGCTCAGTTTGGGAAGACCTCTTGGAGTAGGTGAGTTCTCAGTAGGGCTTTGAAGAGGGGAAAAGAGTTAAAATGGCGGAGGTGAGGAGGAAGGGCATTCCAGGACAGCGGTAGGATGTGGGCCAGAGGTCCATGGCAGGATAGGGTTGAACAGGGTCGGTGAGGAGGTGAGCTGCAGAGGAGCGGAGCGTGCAGGGTGGTCAGTAGAAAGAGAGAAGGGAGGTGAGGTAGAAGGGGGCAAGGTGATGGAGAGCCTTGAAGCCCAGAGTGAGGAGTCTTTGTTTCGTGCAGAGGTTGACAGGCAACCACTGGAGGTTTTTAAGGAGGGGAGTGACATGCCCAGAGCATTTTTGCAGGAAGATGAGCCGGCCACAAAATGAAGAATAGACTGGAGTAGGGAGAGACAGGAGGAAGGGAGATCAGAGAGAAGGCTGACACAATAATCCAGCCGTGATATTATGAGAGATTGTACCAGTACGATAGCTATTTGGATGGAGAGGAAAAGGTGGAGCTTGGCGATATCATAAAGGTGAGACCAGCAGTCATTGGTGACGGATTGGTTGTGTGGAGTGAATGAGAGAACTGAGTCAAGGATGACACCAAGGTTGTGGGCTTGAGAGAAGGGAAGGATGGTCATACCATCCACAGTGACAGGGAAGTCAGCAAGAGGACAGGACTTGGGAGGGAAGATAAGGAGCTCAGTTTTGAACATGTTAAGTTTTAGGTGGTGGGCAGATATTCAGGTAGAGACATCCCGGAGGTAGGAGGAGATACGAGCCTGAAGGGAGGGGGAGAGGACAGGGGCAGAGATGTAGATTTGTGTGTCATCTGCATAAAGATGAGAGTTGAAGCCATGAGACCAAATGAGTTCACCAAGGGAGTGAGTGTAGATGGAGAACAGAAGAGGGCCAAGAACTTACCCTTGAGGAACTCCTACAGTTAGAGGATGGGAGGGGGACGAGGAGTCCGTGAAGGAGACCGAGAATGAATGGACAGAAAGATAAGAGGAGAACCAGGAGTGGACGGAGCCCGTGAAACCAAGGTGAGACAAGGTGTGGAGGAGAAGGGAATCATCTACAGTGTCAAAGGCACTCACTTTAACCACTCACTCTCCAATGGCTTCTTTCCCTATGCCTTCAACCATGACCATGTGACCCCCATCCTAAAAAAACCCTCTCTCGACCCCACTTTCCCTTCCAGTTGTCACCCTATCTCCCTCCTACCCTTCCTTTCCAAACTCCTAGAACGAGTCGCCTGCACTCGCTGCCTCTTATTCCTTAACTCCAACTCTCTCCTGAACCCCCTCCAATCTAGCTTCCGTCCCCTCCACCTCTACCGAGACTGCTCTCTCAGTGGTCACCCATGAACTCCTTCTTGCCAAATCCAATGGCTCTTACTCTATCCTAATCCTCCTCAACCTCTCAGCTGTCTTTGACACTGTCAACCATCCCCTTCAACTAAAACTCAACATGTCCAAAACTGAGCTCCTTATCTTCCCTCCCAAACTCTGTCCTCTTCCTGACTTCCCTATCACTGTGGATGGTACACCATCCTTCCCTTCTCTCAAGCCCGCAACCTTGGTGTCATCCTTGACTCAGCTCTCTCATTCACCCCACACATCCAATCCGTCACCAAGACCTGCCGGTCTCACCTTTATAATACTGCCAAGATCCGACCTTTCCTCTCCACCCAAATGGCTATCTTACTGGTAGAGGCTCTCATAATGTCCCGGCTGGATTATTGTGTCAGCCTTCCCTCTGATCTCCCTTCCTCCTGTCTCTCCCCACTCCAGTCTATTCTTCATTTTGCTGCCCCGATCATCTTCCTGCAGAAAGGCTCTGGGCATGCCACTCCCCTCTTTAAGAGTGTTGGCTATCAACCTCCGCATGAAACAAAAACTCCTCATTCTGGGCTTCTAGCTTCTCCATCACCTTGCCCCCTCCTACCTCATCTACCTTCTCACTTTTATTCCCCACCCTGCATGCTCCATTCCTCTGTAGCTCACCTTCTCACTGTCCCCGTTCAACCCTATCCCACTGAGGACTTCTGGCCCACGTCCTACCACTGTCCTGGAATGCCCTTCCTCCTCAGCTCCTCCAAACTAACTCTCTTTCCCTCTTCAAAGCCCTACTGAGAGCTCACCTCCTCCAAGAGGTTTTCCCAGACTGAGCTACCCCTTTTCCCTCTTTTCCCTCTGCTGCCTCCCCCTTCTCCCCCTCACCTCCCCTCAGCTAAGCTCCCTTTCCCTCTGCTCCTCCCCCCTCCCTTCTCTTCCCCTCAGCACTGCGCTCATTTGTATATATCTTTATTACCCTATTTGTTTTGTTGATGAGGTGTAAACCTCCAGTGGTTGCCTATCAACCTCCACACGAAACAAAAATTCTCACTCTAGGCTTCAAGGCTTTCCATCACCTTGCCCCCTCCTAGCTCTCCTCCCTTCTCTCTTTCTACTGCCTACCCCGTAGGCTCCGCTCCTCTGTCACCCACCTCCTCACCGTCCCCCGTTCTCGCCTATCCCGCCGTCGACCCCTGGCCCTCGTCCTCCCACTGTCCTGGAATGCCCTCCCTCCTCACCTCTGCCAAACTAATTCTCTTCCCCTCTTCAAAGCCCTACTGAGAGCTCACCTCCTCCAAGAGGCCTTCCCAGACTGAGCTTCCCCTTTTCCCTCTGCTCCCTCTGCTGCCTCTCTGCCCCCTTCACTTCCCTGACCTAAGCCCCCTTTTCCCCCCTTTCCCTCTGCTCCTCCCCTCTCCCTTCTCCTTCCCTCAGCACTGTGCACTGTGCACTGTGCTCGTCCGCTCATTTGTAGAAATTTTTAGTACCCTATTTATATTGTTGAGATGTACATCCCCTTGATTCCATTTATTGCTATTGTTTTTGTCTGTCTCCCCCGATTAGACTGTAAGCCCGTCAGTGGGCAGGGATTGTCTCTGTCTGTTGCCAGATTGTACATTCTTAGTGCTTAGTACAGTGCTCTGCACATAGTAAGCGCTCAATAAATACTAGTGAATGAATGAATGAATTAAAGATAGAAGTTTGGGGTTGGGGGGAAGGGGCAATGGTTTTTATAAGGTGAGCAGGAATGGGGTCCGAAGCACAGTTGGAGGGGATGGCACCTGTGAGGAGGGAGGTGTTCAGAGCCAAATCCACAAGGCAAACTCTGGCGGAGGCAAACTGGTACCAAAGGTTTTCGGGGCCAAACCTGCAAGGTAAAGGCTGCAGGACACAAACTGCAACGAACAGGGTTCAGGGCCAAACCTGCAAGGCAAAGACTGCGGGGTCCAAACTGGAATGAAAATGGTTCAGGGACAAAGCTGCAAGGCAAAAGCAGGGGGGTCCCTAAACTGGGAGGAAAGGGATAAGGAGCCAAACCTCAAAGGCAAAGGCTGCAGGTCCCAAACTGAACCAAAAAGGGTTCAGGGACAAACTGGCAAGGCAAAAGCTGCGGGGCCCAAACTGGAACGAAAAGGATTTGGGGCCAACCTTGCAAGGCAATGGCTGATGGGCCTGGACTGAAATGAAAATGGTTCGGGAACAAAGCTGCAAGGCAAAGGCTGTTCTGCCCAAACTGGAACGAAAAAGGCTCGGGACCAAATTTGTGAGGCAAAAGCTGCATGGCCCAAAGTGGAATGAAAAGTGTTCAGGGCCAAATCTGCAAGGGAAAGGCTGTGGGGCCTGAACTGAAACGAAAAACCTTCGGACCAAACCTGCAACACAAAGACTGGGTGGACAAACCAGCAAGGCAAAGGCTGCAGGGCCCAAATTAGAACGAAAAGGGTTTGGGGCCAAACCTTCAAGGCAGAGGCTGCAAGGCCCCAGCTGGAACAAAGCGGGTTCAAAGCCAAACCCGCAACGCTAAGGCTGTGGAACCCAAACTGGAACGAAAAGAATTCGTGGCCAGGCCTGCAAGGAGAGGCTGGGTGGGGAAATCTGGAAGGCAAAGGCAGGGAGCCCCAAACTGGAACGAAAAGGGTTTGGGCCAAACCTGCAAGTTAAAGTCTGAGGGGCCCAGACAGGAAAGGAAAGTGTTTGGGGCCAAACCGGCAATGCAAAGTTTGTGGGGTCCAAACTGGAAAGAAAAGGATTCAGGGCCAAACCTGTAAGGAAAGAATGCAGTGTCCACACTGGAACAAAATGCGTTCAGGGCAAAACCTGCCAGGCAAAGGCTGGGGTCCCCAAATTGCAACAAAAAGCTTTTGGGGCCAAACCTGGAGGGCAAAGGCTTCAGGTCTCAGGACTCTGCCTCTCAGCTCTCTGGCCTCTGCCCCCAGCTCTCTGGCCTCTGCCCCTCAGCACTATGGCGTCTCTGCCTCACCGCTTTAGCCTTTGCCCCTCAGGTCTCTGGCTTCTACCCCTTAGTATTCTGGGCTCTGACCGACAGTCCTCTGGCCTCTGCCCCTTCAGCTCTCTGGCCTCTACCCCTCAGCTTTCTGGCCTCTGCCTCTTAGTATTCTAGGCATTGCTCTTAGTTCTCTGGGTTCTGCCCCTTAACTGTCTAGCCTCTTCCTGCAGCTGGCTGGCCTCTGCCCTTCAGCTCTCTGACCTCTGCCCCTCAGCTCTCTAGCCTCTGCCCCTCAGATGTCTGGCTTCTGCCCCTCAGCTCCCTGGACTCTGCCCATCAGGTCTCATGCCTATTGCCCAGAGCTCTCTGGACTCTTCCTTTTAGTTCTCTGACCTCTACACCTCAGATCTCTGACCTTTTCCCCTTAGCTCTCTGGCCTCCACTCCTAAGCTCTCCGGTTTCTGCTTCTTAGCCTTCTTGCCTCTGCACCTCAGCCTTTGCTCCTCAACTCTCTGTGCTCTGCCCATAAGCTTTTTGCCCTTCAGCTCTTGGTCTCTACCCCTGAGTTCTCAGGGTTTGGTCCTTCTGCTCTGTGCCCCCAGCTCTCTGCCCCTCAGGTCTTGGCCCCTTCCCCTCAGCTCTCTGTCCTTCACCCTTCAGCTCTCTGCCCTCCACTCATTAGCACTGTCCATTCTGCCCCTTCAGCACTCAACGCTTTACCCCTCAGCTCTCAGGACTCTGCCTTTCAGCTCTGTGACTTCTGTCCCTCACCTCTCTGGCCCCAACCCCTCTCTTCATTGGCCTCTGTCCTTCAGTTCTCTTGTCTCTGCCCCAGGCTCACTGGCATCTGTATCTCAACTCTCTATCCTTGGCCTCTCAGCTCTTAGGTTTCTTCCCCGCAGCTCATTGGCCTCTGTACTTCAGCTCTCAGACCTCTACCTCTAAGTTCCCAGGCCTCTGCCCCTCTGCTTTCTGTCCTGTGCCCCTCAGGTCTCTGTCACCTTTCTCTCTACTTTCTGTCCTCTGCCTATCTCTTCTCTGGCCTCCTTCTCTCATTCCTCTGGTTCAGCCCCTCAGGCCTCTGGCCTCAAACCCACAGTCTTCAGACCCTCAGCTCTCTAGCCTCTGCCCCTCAGCTCTCAGGCCACCATCCCTCAGCTCTTTGGCCACTGTGGCTCAGCTCTCTAGGTTCTGACCCTGAGCTCTCAGGGCTCTGACCCTCAGCTCTCAAGCTACTGCCCCTCAGCTGTTTGTCATCTTCCTCTCTGTCCTCTACCTCTATCTTCCCTGGCCTCTGCCCCTCAGTCCTCTGGCCTCGGTCCCTCATTTATCTGGACTCAGCCTCGTAGTCCTCTGGCCTCAGCCCCTCTGTTCTCTAGCTTCTGCCCCTCAGCTCTCTGGCTTCTGCCCCTCAGCTTTTAGTCCCTTTCCCCTCAGCTCTCTGTCCTCTGACCCTCAGTTCTCTGTCCTCTGCCCCTCAGCTATCAGCCCCTTCCCCTTAGCTCTCTGCCCTCCACTCTCTTGATTCTTCTATTCAATTCTATGGCCTCTGTCTTTCAAGTCCCTGGTATCACCGACTCAGCTATCTGTTATCTGTTATCAACTCTCTAGCCTTGGCCTCTCAGCTCTTAGGTTTCTTCCCCGCAGCTCATTGGCCTCTGTACCTCAGCTCTCAGACCTCTACCTCTAAGTTCCCAGGCCTCTGCCCCTCTGCTTTCTGTCCTGTGCCCCTCAGTTCTCTGTCACCTTTCTCTCTACTTTCTGTCCTCTGCCTATCTCTTCTCTGGCCTCCTTCTCTCATTCCTCTGGTTCAGCCCCTCAGGCCTCTGGCCTCAAACCCACAGTCTTCAGACCCTCAGCTCTCTAGCCTCTGCCCCTCAGCTCTCAGGCCACCATCCCTCAGCTCTTTGGCCACTGTGGCTCAGCTCTCTAGGTTCTGACCCTGAGCTCTCAGGGCTCTGACCCTCAGCTCTCAAGCTACTGCCCCTCAGCTGTTTGTTATCTTCCTCTCTGTCCTCTGCCTCTATCTTCCCTGGCCTCTGCCCCTCAGTCCTCTGGCCTCGGTCCCTCATTTATCTGGACTCAGCCTCTTAGTCCTCTGGCCTCGGCCCCTCTGTTCTCTAGCTTCTGCCCCTCAGCTCTCTGGCTTCTGCTCCTCAGCTCTTAGTCCCTTTCCCCTCAGCTCTCTGTCCTCTGACCCTCAGTTCTCTGTCCTCTGCCCCTCAACTATCAGCCCCTTCCCCTTAGCTCTCTGCCCTCCACTGTCTTGATTCTTCTATTCAATTCTATGGCCTCTGTCTTTCAAGTCCCTGGTATCACCGACTCAGCTATCTGTTTTCTGGCCTTCAGCTATCTGGCCTCCACTCCTCAGCTCTCTGGCCAATGTCAGTCTTTTCTCTGCCCCTCAGATCTCTGCTTCTCATCCCCCTGACCTCTGCCCCTCAGCTTTCCAGCATCTTCCGCTCAGCCCTCTAGGGTCTGCCCCACAGCACTCTGAGCTCTGCCCCTTACTCTCTGGCCTCTCTTCCTCAGCCTTATGGCCTCTTCCCCTGAGCTCTCTATACTCTGGCCCTCAGATCTCCGTCCTCTGATCCTGAGCTCTCTGGCCAATGCCACTCTTCTCTCTGCCCATCAGATCTCTGTATCCTATCCCCCTGACCTCTGTTCCTCAGCCTGCTTGCCTCTGCCCCTCTGCTGTCAGAGCTGTGCCCTATAGGAACCTGACCTCTGTCCCTCTGTTTTTAGATCCTCAGCTCTACTCCTCAGCTCTTTGTCCTCTGACCCTCATCTCTTTATTTTTTACCCCTGAGCTCCCAGTCCTTCAGCTTCTTGCCTCTCAGTTTTCTCCTATATATAGTTCCCTGCTCCTCAGCTCTCTTCTCTCTGCCCCCTAGCTCTCTGCTCTCTTGCTTTCTGAGCACTGTTCCCAAGTTTGCTGATGCATGCCCCTCACTTCTCCCTTCCCTCTCCTCAGCACTCTGCTCTATGTCCCTTATATCTCTGCTTTTTGCCCCTCAGTTCTCACTCTTCCCCAACCCCCACTCTCTGATCATTGCCCCTCAAGTTCTGTGATCCTGCCCCTCCCCTGTATGCTCCCTCTTTTACACAGGGCAGGCTTTAACACATCTGGTCATTTGCATAAACCCACCCTGGCCTGAGACAATCTGCTCCCATTAGCCTTCTTGAGGATGCTCCCTGTGCAAGGAACCCTCATCTGTCCCCTGTGCTGTTGGTTCCGTGTTCCATGGCTTCTCCTTGGCAGTTGAGCACAAAGTTGGCATTGCTTGTTCTCCAAAGGGAAGGGAGCACCAGCTCTGATCTGGGGGAGCCACTCGGGCAGCAGAGTTGGCCACGGGACTAGCAGAGGGTGGGGGGCTCACCATACGGGGAAAGGAGCACTTGCTGCAACTTCAGAGGAACTCCAAATTCGTGCTGGTTAAGGTCCTCAGAATCTATGCCACCTCTCCTCCAAGGGGACATCTCCAGCTCGCTCTCCCTCTGTGTCTTCTATGCACTTGAGTCCTGTCACCTTTGGGCACCTTTGGGCCCCACACCCACCACCACAATACTTAAGTACATACTTTCATATAAGCTTAGATACATATATATACGATTAGACTGTAAGGCCGTCAAAGGGCAGCGACTGTCTCTACCAGTTGCCGATTTGTACATTCCAAGTGCTTAGTACAGTGCTCTGCACATAGTAAGCGCTCAATAAATACTATTGAATGAATAAGCTAACTTTCTTGTTTATCTTAATATCTGTCTTCCCCAATAGACTTCACCATCCTAAAAAAATCCGCTCTCGACCCCACCTCCCCTTCCAGTTATCGCCCTATCTCCCTACTATGCTTCCTTTCCAAAATTCTAGAACAAGTCGTCTACAATCGCTGCTTAGAATTCCTTAACTCCCATTCTCTCCTGGACCCCCTCCAATCTGGCTTCTGTCCCCTCCACTCTACCGAGACTGCTCTCTCTAAGGTTACCCATGACCTCCTTCTTGCCAAATCCAATAGCTCCTACTCCATTCGAATCCTCCTTGACCTCTCAGCTGCCTTTGACAATGTCCACCATTGCCTCCTCCTCCACACCTTATCTCATCTTGGCTTCACGAACTCTGTCCTCTCCTGGTTCTACTCTTATCTCTCTGGCCGGTCATTCTTGGTCTCCTTCACAGGCGCCTCCTCCCCCTCCCATTCTTTAACTGTTGGAGTTCCTCAAGGGTCAGTTCTTGGCCCTCTTCTGTTCTCCATTTACACTCACTCCCTTGGTGAACTCATTCGCTGTCATGGCTTTGACTACCATTTCTACGCAGATGACACGCAGATCACGCAGAAACTCCTCATCTTCCCTCCCAAGCCCGGTCCTCTCCCAGACTTCCCTATCACTGTGGATGGTACGACCACCCTTGCCGTCTCTCAGGCCCGCAATCTCGGTGTCATCTTTGACTCGTCTCTCTCGTTCACCCCACACATCCTATCTGTTACCGAGACCTGCCGGTTTCACCTTTACAATATCGCCAAGTTCCGCCCTTTCCTCTCCACCCAAACGGCTACCTTACTACTACGGGCTCTTGTTATATCCCGGCTAGACTACTTTGTCAGCCTTCTCTCTGATCTCCCTTCCTCCTCTCTCGCCCCGCTCCAGTCTACTCTTCACTCCTCTGCCCGGCTCATCTTCCTGCAGAAACGATCTGGGCATGTCACTCCCCTTCTTAAACACCTCCAGTGGTTGCCTATCAACCTCCGCTCCAAACAAAAACTCCTCACTCTAGGCTTCAAGGCTCTCCATCACCTTGCCCCTTCCTACCTCTCCTCCCTTCTCACTTTCTACTGCCCACCCCGCACGCTCTGCTCCTCTGCCACCCACCTCTTCACCGTCCCTCGGTCTCACCTATCCCGTCGTCGACCCCCGGGCCACATCCTTCCGCGGTCCTGGTATGCCCTCCTTCCTCACCTCAGACAATCTAATTCTCTTCCCCTCTTCAAATCCCTACTTAAAACTCACTTCCTCCAAGAGGCCTTCCCAGACTGAGCTCCCCGCTTTTTCCTTCTGCTCCCTCTACCCTCCTTCACCTCTCCTCAGCTAAACCCTCTTCTCCCCTTTTCCCTCTCCTCCTCCCCCTCTCTCATCCCACCCCCTCAGCACTCTACTCGTCCGCTCGACTATATATATCTTTATCATCTTATTTATTTTGTTTATTTTGTTTAATGAGATGTATATCACCCTGATTCTATTTAGTTGCCATTGTTTTTAGGAGATGTTCTTCCCCTTGACTCTATTTATTGCCACTGTTCTTGTCTGCCTGTCTCCCCCGATTAGACTGTAAGCCCGTCAAATGGCAGGGACTGTCTCTATGTGTTGCCGACTTGTTCATTCCAAGCGCTTAGTACAGTGCTCTGCACAAAGTAAGCGCTCAATAAATACTATTGAATGAATGACTGCAAACTCAATATGGTTAGGGAACAAGTAACCTAATTCTCTTGTAATGTACTCTCCCAAACACTTAGAACAGTATTCCGCAGACATTAAGTAATCAATAAATACCATTGAGTGACTGAAGGACACGGAGCTAAGGAGGTAGAGAGTTGAAGGAAAGAGAGCAAAGGAGCAGAGCTCAGTAGAACAGAAATGCGAGAAGCAGAGACCCAAGGGGCAGAGAGCAGTGGTACATAGCCCTGAGGAGAAGAAAGGAGAGGGACAGAGATTTGGGGGAGGAGGGTTGTGGGAGGGGGACAACCGGGGGGGAAGAAAACATGGGGGCCGAGAATGGAGCAGGGCAGGGTTATGAAGGGGACAGAAAACGTGGGGAAGAGAGCTAAAGGGAAGAGAGCAGAGGGACAGACACCTGAGAGAGAAAGATAACTGGCAGAGGGAGACAGGGCCCTGAAGTTAAGGGAGCTGAAAGGGAAAGAGTTCTGAGGGGCAGAAAGCTTTGGAATAGAGAGCAGGGAGGAGCACAGCTCAGGAGGGGAGAGATCTGACAAGAAGCATTCTGGGGGAAAATACCCGAGAGGCAGAGAGCAGAGAACTCAATGCCAGAGAGCCAAGGTGTGTGTGTGTGTGTGTGTGTGTGTGTGTATATAGTGGGGGAGGGGGGGTTACAGATAGAGCACTAGGGGGCAGAGAGATGAGAACTAATGGGCAGGGAGCTGAAGGACAGGGAGCAGAGACCTGAGGGGAATGGAGCAGAGAGTAAGGAACTGAGGGGCATGGACCTGGGGCACAAAGAGCAGGAGGCAATGATCTGAGGTGCAGATGTGAAAAACTAGGGATCCAGAGAGCTGGGGGCAGACAGCATAAAACTGGGGTGCAGACAGCTGGGTGGTAGAGTTCAGCTGAGCAGAAACCATGGGGATAGAGACCAGGGGAAAAGAGACTGGAGGATGAGAGAAGTGGAGTAGGGTACAGAAGAGTACAGAGACAGAGAGTCAAGAACATAGGGGTAGGGAGCAGAGAGCTGAGAAGCAGAGGTGCAGAGAGCTGAGGAGCAGTGGGGCAGAGAGCAGAGGAGCAGAACTGAGCAGCATTCATTCAATTGTACTTGTTCAGTGTTCACTCTGTGCAGAGCATTGTACTAAATACAATATAGCAAAAAACAGGCACAGGCTTACAGTCTAGAGCAAAGGAGACAGAAATTAATATAAATAAATAAATTACAATCATGTATATAAGTGGTGTGGTGCTGAGTGAGGAGGAGATGAGGAAAAGGAGCAAGTCAGGGTGTTGCAGAAGGGAGTGGGAGAAGAGGAAAGGAGGGCTTAGTCAGGGAAGGCCTCTTCAAAGAGATGTGCCTTCAGTAAGGCTTTGAAAGGAGGAAGAGTAATGGTCGGATTTGAGGAAGGAGAGCATTTCAGGCCAGAGGGAGGATGTGGGTGAGGGGTCACTGGCAAAATAGTGGAAATTGAGGTATAGTGAGAAGGTAAGCATTAGAGAAGCAAAGTGTGCAGTTGGGTTGTAGTAGGAGAGTAGCAAATTGAGGTAGGAGGGGGCAAGGTGATGGAGTGATTTAAATAATAATTATGGAATTTGTTTAGCATTTAATATGTGCCAGGCACTGTAAAGCCAGTGATGAGGAGGTTTTGTTTGATGTGGAGGTGGATGGGCCAACACAGGTGTTTCTTGAGGAGTGGGGAAACTTGTCCTGAATGTTTCTGTAGAAATATGATCCAGGCAGCAGAGTGAGGTACACTAGGCAGAATGAGAGACCTAGAGGGCAGAGGAGAGACCTGGAAGACTGGGAGGAGAGACCTGGAAGGCAGAGAGATTTGAGCTAGAGGGTAGAACAAACTGACTGTGTGTAGAGAGCAGTGGGTAGGGAGCATGGGGAGAGAATGCAGGGGGTAGAGAAGAAGGGATAAAGACCTGGTGGTAGAGAAGAAGGGATAGAGACCTGGGAGTAGAAAGTGGGGAGAGATAGGAGGCTGAGAAGTTGTCAAGGAGGCAGATGCAGTACTCAGGGTGAGAGAGGAAAAGTGATTTTATTAATGTGATAGTTTGGATGGAAAGGAATGGGTAGATTTTAGCAATGTTGTGAAGGTTGAACCAGCAGGATTTTGTGATGGATTGAAAGGTGGGTTGAGTGAGAGAGAAGAGGCAAGGATAATGCCAAGGTTATGGGCTGGTGAGACAGATGGAAGGGTCTGCTTGTGAGGGAAGCTCTGGTCCACCCAGAATGGTCTGGAGCTCACCTCCTAGTGGTAAGGAAGTGCCTTCCCCCTCAGCCAGGAAATCAAGGCTTAGTGGATAGTGCATGG
>NW_024396917.1:77250-177670 GCF_004115215.2 Ornithorhynchus anatinus
TAGTGCCTGGACTCCTGATCTCCTTCTTGCCAAATCCAACGGCCTCTACTCCATTCTAATCCTCCTAGACCTATCAGCTGCCTTTGACACTGTGGACCACCCCCTTCTCCTGGAAACATTATCCTACTTTGTATTTACTGACCCTGTCCTCTCCTGGTTCTCCTATTATCTCTCTGGGCGTTCATTCTCAGTCTCCTTCATGGGATCCTCTTCTGCCTCCCACCCACTAGCTCTGGGGGGTCCCTCAAAGTTCAGTTTTGGGTCTCCTTCTATTCTCCATCTACATTCACTCCTATGGAGAACTCATTCGTTCTCATGGCTTCAACTACTACCTCTATGCGGATGATATCCAAAATTTACATCTCCAGCACTGATCTCTCTCCCTCTCTGCAATCTCGCTTTCCTCTTGCCTTCAAGACATCTCTTCTTGATGTCCTCCAGTCACCTCAAGCTTAACATGTCCAAAACCCGAACTCCTTATCTTCCCACTCAAACCCTGTCCTCCCTCTAACTTTCCCATCACTGGAGATGGTACCACCATCCTTTCTGCCTCCAAGCCCTTAACCTTGGCATTATCCTTGACTCCACTCTCTTATTCAGCCCACATATTTAATCCATCACTAAATCCTGGCCTCTTCCCCCTAGTCCATGAAGCTTCTCTGGATTGTTCACTGGACAATGGGGCTCTGACACTTGGTCCCTGGCAGGGAGATAAAACAGAGGGTGGAGTTTCAATGAAGGGAAGAGGTTAATTCTGTGGGCCCAGATGGCAGGCAGGGAGAGGAAGGATGAGGTTCTTTCCTTGCCCACTCTATAGGGGAGACCATGGGGAACAGAGGCTGCTGTGGGTACTGGGGCAGCATTTTTGTTGGAGGGGGAAGCATCTCCCTTCTAGAGAGGGCAGGTGTCTCCCACCCCTGAGTGGTTTGGGTGGGGTGCCTTCTCTTACTTAGAGAGGTCATCCCTGTCCCGCCTCCAACTCCCACAGGAGACACAGCATGGCCTAGTGGTTGAAATATGGGCCTGGGAGTCACAGGACCTGGGTTCTGATCCTGGTCCTCCACTTGTCTGCTGAGTGACCTCGGGCAAGTCAATTCACTTCTCTGAGTCCCAATTCCCTCATCTGTATAATGGAGATAAACATCGGAAACCCCACCTGATCATGGGCTGTGTCCAACCTGATTAGCTTGTGTCTCTCCCAGCACTTAGAATAGTGCCTGTCACCTAGTAAGGGTTTTACAAATACCATTTTTTAAAAAAGCCCAACACTGTCAGATTGAGTTTTTGTGGATTCCCGCCATCATGCTATCCCTAGAAGGAATTGGTGAGAAGGTGGCAGGAGGCAAGGGCTTCTGATGGGATAGGGAAGATGGAACAGAACACAGAATTCAAGCCAATTCTTCCAGGAAGAAAGCATATCCCCTTGCCAGTCACTGGCCACTACCCAAGGTGTCGGCCCAAACATAGGGCAGCTCTGGGCCCCAGCCCAGCTCAAAGCAACTCCAGCTATTGCAAGGGCCCACCGGCCACTCAGTTGCACCTGAAACAGGGGGCAGTGGAGCACTCAGGCCACTGGCTCTTCACGTGTGACTACCACAGGGACAGGTCGGGCCGGTGGGGGGCCGAATGTTGGATACCATTCCTCAGGGGTAAATGCCGATTTGCTTTCCTTCTTGAAGGTCTGCTACAGGGCAGCTTTGTTTGGAGGCAAGGGGATAGATCAGATGACATTTGTGGAGCCCTTTTCCCATTCTAGAACAGCTTGGTTGCTGGATTTAGCATTCTTTTCTGTCTGCTCCCGAGGACACCACTCCAGCTCCTGATTGAAGCTAGGGTGCCCAGCTTGGGAGATTGATGTATCTACTTCCATGCCTGTCCTGGTGGGTCCTGCAGCTAAGGTAGTGCAATCAGTTATTACATGATTCTTAATGTGGTAAGAATATAGGAAATTCTGTTTCCTCCAAGAAGCCTTCCCCAACTAAGCCCTCCTTTCCTCTTCTCCCATTCCCTTCTATATCGGCCTGACTTGCTCCCTTATTCAACCCCCTCCCAGTCCCACAGCACTTATGTCTGTAACTGTAATTCATTTATTTCTATTAATGTCTGTCTCCCCCTCTAGATTGTAAACTCAATGTGGTAGGGAATGGGTCAGTTAATTGCTCTATTTTACTCTCCCAAATTCTGCACACATTAAGCACTCATAAATACGATTGAATAAATAAATGATTGCACCTCAGCTCTCTGTCTCCACCCCTCAGTTCTCAGCATTCCATCCCTCAGGGCTCTCCCCATCTTCTCTCTGCCCCTCAATTCTGTGGCCTTTGTCCCTCAGCACTCTGTGTCCTCTGCCCCTCAGATCTCTGCCTTTCAACTCTTAGACCTCTGTCCCTTACCTCTCTGTTCTCTGTCCCTCAGATCGCTGTCCCTCAGCTCTCGGGCCCTACCCCTCATCTCCCTGGCTTCTTCCACTCAGGTCCCTACCCTTGGACCTTAGTTCCCTGACATATTTCCCACAGCTCCCTGCCCTCTTCCCCGTAGCTCTCTGGCCTCTGCCTTTCAGCTCTCTGGGCTCTCCCTTCAGTTCTTTGGCTCTGCCCCTCAGCTTTCTTGCCCTCTTCCCCCTTAGCTCTCTACCCTATGCCTCTCAGCTCTCTCCCTCTTCCCCATTAGCTCTCTGCCACCCAGAACTGTGCCCCCAGCCCTCTACCCTATCTCTGAACCTTCTACATGCTCCCTCATCTCTCTGCCCTGCCCCTTTCTCTCTGCTCTCCACCCCCCAGCTCTCTTCCCTCCTAGCTCTCTGTTCTCTTGCCCTCAGCTCTCTTCCCCTGAGTTCTCTTTCCCCTAAGCTCTCTTGTCATCCAAAGCATCTCTGCTCCCAATCCCTGCCCCCATCTCTGGCCCCCCAGCCTCTCTGATCTTCTGTCCTCCAGGTTCTACTCTCTGAACCCCAGGCTCTCTAGCACATAGCTCATCTGGATCTCTGCCCCTCTGCATATCTGGACTCTCAGCTCCCTCCTCCTGGGCCTCTGACCTTTTTAGCTCTCTGCTCTCTGTCCTTTCCAGCTCTCTGTCTCTGCCCCAGCTCTCTGTCTCTGACTCCCAGCTCTCTGTCTCTGATCCCAGCTCTCCCAATCCTCTGCCTCTGTCGCTCAGCTCTCTGCCCCTCCCCGACTCTCTGACCCACTGGTCTGTAGCCCCCCCCACCCCCCCACACTGTGCCCATGCCCACAGCTCTCTGCCTATGCCTCCAGGTCTCTGGCCGCTGCCTCCCAGCTTTCTGCCCTCTACCCCCATCCTCTCTGCCTACCTCAGGCTCTCTGCTTTCTGCCCATCCCAGGCTCTCTGCTCTCTGCCCACCCAGGTTCTATTCTCTTTGCCCACCAGTTCTCTGCTCTCTGCCACCAGTTCCCAGTTCTCTACTCTTTCCACCCTGCCCCTCAGCTCTCTAGATACCTTTTTCTCTATCCCTTGGTCTCTTTCCATGAGCTCTCTTTCCATGAGTTCTCTTTCTGTGAATTCTCTGTCCCTCAGCCCCCTGTCCCTCAGCTCCCTTTCCCCCTGGTTCTCTGCCCACCTGCTCTCTATTCTTTGGACAATGCCCCCTGGTTATCTGCACATTGCCCCTCAGTTATCTGCTTATAATCCCCCAGTTATATGCTCATTGTCCCCTGCTCTCTTCTTCTGCCCACCAGCTCTCTGCTTTGTTCCACGTCACTCTGCTTGGTACCCACACTCTCTGTTCTCTGCTTTTTGGCTCCCTATCCCTCTGCCTCCCAGCTCTCCCCTCACCCAGGTTTCTGCCCCTCACCTCCTGACCTCTGGCCCTCAGTTCTCTGCTCTCTCCCCATCAGCTCTCAGTTTTAATAATGTTGGTATTTGTTAAGTGCTTACTATGTGCCGAGCACTCTTCTACAGGGTAATCAGGTTGTTCCACGTGAGGCTCACAGTTAATCCCCATTTTATAGATGAGGTAACTGAGGCATGGAGAAGTTAAGTGACTTGCCCACAGTCACACAGTTGCCAAGTGGCAGAACCCGGATTCGAACTCATGACCTCTGACTCCCAAGCCCATGCTCTTTCTACTGAGCCATGCTGCTTCTCTGTTTTCTGACCCTTACTTCTCTACCCTTGTATTTCCGGTCCTTCTGTCCTCTGCCTTTTTGTTTCTGCTCTTGGATCCCTGCCCCCAGCTCTGTACCCCCCCAGGTTGATGTCCCCCAGCTCTTAGTTCACCAGATCTCTGTCCTCCAACTTACTGCCCCTCAACTTTCTGTCCCTCATCTGTGCGATCTCTGTCCCTCAACTGTCTACCCCTCAGTTCTCTGCTCCTCAGCTTTTTGGCCTCTGTCCCTCAGCTCTCTGCAACTCAGAGCTCTGTCCCTCAGTTCTTGGCTACTTCTCTTCCGTTCTCTAGTTTCTGCCCCTTAGCTTTCTGGGCTCTGTCCCCCTTCTCTCTGCCCCTCAGTTCGGTGGCCTTTGGCTCTCAGCTCTCTAGCCTTCAGCTCTTAGGCCTCTGTCCCTTAGCTCTCTGGACTCTGCCCCTCTGCTCTCTGCCCTCTGCCCCTCAGCTCCCTGGCCTCTATCCATAAGTTGTCTAGCCTCAGTTTGCTGGCCTCTGCCCCTCAGCTCTCTGACCGTTTTCCCCTCAGCACTCTGTTCCCTGCCCCTCAGCTCCCTGGGCCTGCCTCTACCCCTCAGCTCGTTGTCCCTCAGCTTTCGGCCCTTTCCCCCAGCTCCCTGGCTTCTTCCGCTCAGCTCCCCGTCCTCTTCCACTCAGCTCACTGGCCTCTTCCCCTCAGCTCTCTGTCCTCTGACCCTCAGCTATCTGGCTTCTGCCTCTCAGTTCTCTGAACTCTTCCTCTCAGCTCTCTGGCCTCTCCCCCTCTTATCTCTTGGCTATGCCCATCTCTGTTCTGTGGCCTTTACCCCTCTGCTCTGTGGCCTCTGCCCCTCAGCACTCTGAGCTTTGCCATTCAGCTTTTTGATGCTCAGGTCTTAGGCCTCTGACCCTCTGCTTTCTGGCCTCTGGCCCTCAGCTCGCTGCCCCTCAGAACTCGGCTCCTTCCCCACAGCTCCTTGGCCCATTCCCTGCAGCTCCCTGGCCTCTGTCCCTCAGCTCCCTGGCCTCTTCCTCTCAGCTCTCTGTCCTCTGCCTCTTAGATCTTTGGCCTCTGTCCCTCAGCTCCCTGGCCTCTGTCCCTCAGCTTTCTGGCCTCTGCCCCTCAGCTTTTTGGCCTCTGCACCTCAGCTCTCTGGTCTCTACCGCTCATTTCTCTGGCTCTGCCCCTCAGGTCACTGGCCTCTGCCCCTTAGCAAATAATAAGAATAATAATTATGGTATTTATTAAGCACTTATTGTATGCCTAGCACTGTACTAAGCACTGGGGTGAATTCAAGGTAATCAGGTTGGACACGGTCCCAATCCCATGTGAGGCTCAGTGTCTCAATCCCCATTTGAGAGTTGAGTTAACAGAGACCCAGAGAAGTAAAGTAACTTGCCCAAGGTCACACAGCAGACATGTTTTCGAACCCATGACTTAATGACTCCCAGCCCCGTGTTCTATCCGCTAAGCTATGCTGCTTCTCTACAACTCTCTGGCCTCTGACCCTCAGCTCTCTGGCCTTAGTCCTTTAGTTCTCTGGCCTCTGTCTCTCAGCTCTCTGGCCTCTGCCACTCAGTTTTCTGGCCTCTCCTCACTGAACCTCAGAGATCCAATCCCCTCAGTTCTCTGATCCTTCTCCTTAGGTTTCTGCTCCCTGCCCCTCAACTCTCTATTTCCTGTTCCTCAGTTCCATGCTCTCTGCCTTCTGGCCTCTGCCGGCCTGGCCTCTGACCCCTGAATGTATGCACTCTGTTCCTCCTGCCACCCCTCCCAGCTCTCAGGAGTCCGTTCTCTACACCTCAGCACTCTACACCTCATCTCCCTGCCACTCTAGTTTCCTGTCCCTCAAATCCACACGTTTTGACTATCTTCTGCCCCACTCCCTTAGATCCCTGTTCTTCAGCTCCCAACTCTTCCCATTATTAGAGATTATTAGTACAATCACTCATCATATCCAGACTGGATTACTGCATCAGCATCCTTTCTGATCTCCCAACCTCCTGTCTCTCCCCACTTCAATCTGTACTTCACTATTCTGCCTGGATAAACTTTCTATGGAAACGCTTTGGGCATGTCACCCCCCCGTCTCCTCACAAATCTCCAGTGGATTCCTATCAACCTTCATATCCAGCAAAAACTCCTCAAAATTGGCTTCAAAGCTCTCCATCAACTTAACCCCTCTTACCTCACCTCCCTTCCCTCCTTCTACAGCCCAGGCTGCATGCTCTGCTCCTCTGCTGTTAGCCTCCTCACTGTGCCTCGTTCTCACCTGTCCTATTCTCGACCCCTGGCCCATGTCCTTCCTTTGGCCTCGAATGCTCTCCCTTCTCACAACTGCCAAACTAGTTCTGCCACCTCTCTTCTTCCTCTGTCAATCTCCTCCTCTCCCTCTGGCCCTCTATCTCTTTGCCTCCCTCTCTTTCCATCTCTTCTTCTCCCTGTCCCCTGTCTCTTCGCAGCGTGGCTCAGTGGAAAGAGCCCGGGCTTGGGAGTCAGAGGTCATGGGTTCGAATCCCAGCTCTGCCACTTGTCAGCTGTGTGACTGTGGGCAGGTCACTTCACTTCTCTGTGCCTCAATGACCTCATCTGTAAAATGGGGATTAACTGTGAGCCTCATGTGGGGCAACCTGATTACCCTGTATCTACCCCAGTGCTTAGAACAGTGCTCTACACATAGTAAACGCTTAACAAATACCAACATTATTATTATTATTCTCTTCCCCTCTTTAAAGCTCTACTGAAAGCTCACCTCCTCCAGGAGGCCTTCCCAGACTGAGCCCCCCCTTTTCCTCTACTCCTTCTCCCCTCCCCATTGGCCTGACTCCCTCCCTCTGCTCCATTCCCTTCCCCTCTCCACAACACTTTTGTATATTTGTACATATTTATTACTCTATTTTATTAATGATATGCACATATCTATAATTCTATTTATTTATTTTGATAATAATAATAATGATGTTGGTACTTGTTAAGCGCTTACTATGTGCCAAGCACTGTTCTAAGCACTGGGGTAGATACAGGATAATCAGGTTGTCCCAGAGTGAGGCTCACAGTTAATCCCTATTTTACAGATGAGGTAACTGAGGCACAGAGAAGTTAAGTGACTTTCCCACAGTCACACAGCTGCCCAGTGGCAGAGCGGGGATTCAAACTCATGACCTCTTACTCCCAAGACCGGGTTCTTTCCACTGAGACACGTTGTTTCATGCTGTTTCATGCTCCTTCACTCTGCTTCACGCTGCAAAGCTGCTTCACGCTGTTTTGATGGTATTGATGCCTGTCTACGTGTTTTGTTTTGTTGTCTGACCTCCCCTTTCTAGACTGTGAGCCCGTTTTTGGATAGGGATTTTCTCTATCTGTTGCTGAATTGTATTTTACAAGGTCTTAGTCCAGTGCTTTGCACACAGTAAGCACTCAATCAATATGACTGACTGACTGAATGAATGAATGAATGGTCTCTGCCCCTCAGCTCTCTGTGTTCTGCCCCTCATTTCCGTGGCCTCTGCCACTCGGTTTTCAATCCTTCTGTATAGACTTAAATCTTCTCAGTACTCTGCTTACAGTGTGACATGGAGTTTGAGTCCAAACACCAGTCACCACACTTTAGCAAGACACTTGCATTGACACTTTTTGAGCACAAATTGCAAAATGAACTTTTCTTGATATTTCAAATGTTCTCTTCCATGCACAACAGTAATATAGTAACAGAAGATATCTACACTGATCCTTGTACTCCAGTGTGCAGCCCATCAGGAGTCTAGTCTTCTGCCATTTTTCTTCTGTCCTGCTAAATAGGCAAGTTAAGTGAATATGTGTTTCTGTCCATTCTGTCAAATAGACTGCTTTCTGAGAGAGCATACTTGATGCTGTAATAATTTTGTCTCTACCCAGCTCAAGGTTTTCTCTTTTACTAGAGGGATATGAGTGCACATAGGTGCATGGATGTTGGACTTAGCAATTTAAACCACTGTCTCAAAATATCTCTATTGCATTTTAGGAAGCTTATTCCAATCACTGTGTAGCGACTTACAGGTTCTCTATACACCGCTTATAATGAGGCATGGGGTTTGAGTCCAAACACCAGTCATCACTATCTAGCAAGACACATGTTAAAACCCATTTAGCACAATGGACCCTTCTAGAAAATTCAAATGTTCAATCACATGTGCAGTAGAAAGTAACAGAAGATATCTATACTGATCCTGGCCTTGCAGTGTACACCCCATCAGGCATCTATTCACTATCCAGCTCAAGGTTTTCTCTTTTATTGTATGTTGAGATAAAAGAGTGTATATTGGTGCAAGGATGTTCTGCTGATCATTTAAAGTTCAAACTCTAGTCAGTCACTGCTTTCTGGCAACTCACTTGTGTTGAAAATTGTTTGGCATGAATTGGCAAATGGACTCTCCTTCAAATTTCTAATATTCATTTCCATGTCAACAATAATACAGTAACATAAGATAACTGCATGACTCTTCAGTGCGGTGTACAGCCTATCGGAAGTCTAGTCTTCTCCATGTACCATTTTTCTTCTATCCTGCTAAGTAGGCAAATTAGAAAACTATGTGTTTCTATCCATTCTGTCACACAGACTGCCTTCACAGAGAGCAAACCTGACTCCAGAATAAATTTGTCACTACCCATCTCATGGTTTTCTCTTTCATTTTACACTGGGATGTAAGAGAGCTCTTAGATGCAAGGATGTTGCACTGAGAAGTTTAGGTCATTATCTCAAAACGTGAATTTTCCTTCTAGGAAGCTTAGACAAATAATTGAATGTGGACTTACATATTCTCTGTACTCTTCTTAGAGTATGGCATGTTATTTGGATCCAAACACCAGTCATCACTCTCTAGCAACTCAGTTGGGCTAACTCCCATTTGGCACAAATTGCCAAATGAACTCTGCTTGAAATTACAAGTATTCAGCTCTGTGTAGAGTAGTAATACAGTAACAGAAGATAATACTAATCCTTGCACTGCAGTGAACAGTCTATTACGAGTCTGTTTCTGCATGCACCATTTTTCTTCTATCCTGCTATGTAGGCAAGTTAAATGAGTGTGTCTCTCTGTCCATTCTGTCAAATGGTCTGCACTAACAGACAGCCCCAGAGTCCACGGGCCAAAAAGATTGGAGCCTTAGGTCCCTAGAGCCCCAGGAGCCCTGGAGACCCAAGAACACCAGGAGAGCCAGAGCAGGAGAGCCCCAGAACCTCAGAAGCCCCAGAGCCCCAGGAGCCCTAAAGTCACAAAACCCCAAAGCCCCATTAACTCCAGAGAACCTGAGCCCCAGAAGTGCCAGATCTCCAGGAACCCGCAGGCCCCAAGCCCCTGAGGCCTGGAGTCCCAGATGCACCAAAGCCTCAGCGCCTCAGGAGCTCTAGGAGCCCAAAAGCCCCCGAACCCCAGAGGCCCAGCCCTGGGTCCCCTCCTATTCTCCATCTACACCCATTCCCTTAGAGAACTCATTCACTCCTCTGACTTCAACTACCACATCGATGTGGTTGACACTTAAATCTACATCTCCAGCCCTGATCTCTCTGCAGTCTTGCATTTCCTCTTGCCTTCAAGTCATCTCTACTTGGATATTCTCCCATCACCTCAAGCCTATCATGTCCAAAACAGAACTCCTTATCTCCCCACTCAAACCCTGTCCTACTCCTGACTTTCCCATCACTGTAGATGGAACAATTACCCTTCTTTATTCATTCATTCAGTCATATTTATTGAGAGCTTACTTTGTGCAGAGCACTGTAGTAAGCACTTGGAAAATACAAATCGGCTACAAATAGACACAATCCCTACCCAACAATGGGTAACAGTCTAGAAGAGGGGAAGCAGACAACAAAACAAAGCAAAATAAGTTGACAGACATCAATAGCATCAAAATGAAAAAGTAGAATTATAGATATATACACATCACTAATATAATAAAATCATAAATATATACATACATAGACAAGTGCTTTGGGGCGGGGGAGGGGCTAGAGCACAGGGAGGGAGTTGGGACAATGGAAAGGGGAGGAGGATGAGAAGAAAAGGGGGGCTCAGTTTTGGAAGGCCCCCTGGTGGAGGTGGTCTTTCAGTAGAGCTTTGAAGGGGGGAAGTGTGATTGGTGAATAGAAGAGGGAGGGCGTACCAGGTCAGAGGAAGGATGTGGGCCAGGGGTTGATGGTGGAACAGGCAAGAAAAAGGCACTGTTGAGATTTTTTAGGAGGGGAGTTACATGCCCAGGGAGTTTCTGTAGAAAGAGAATCTGGGCAGCAGAGTGAAGTATAGACTGAAGCAGAGAGAGACAGGAGGATGGGCGATCAGAAATGAGGCCAATGTAGTAATCCAGTCAGGATATTATTAGAGCACATACCCGTAAGTTAGCAGTTTGAGTGGAGAGGAAAGGACAAATCTTGGCGATATTGTCAAGGGGAGACTGGCAGGTTTTGGTGATGGATTGGATATGTGGGGTGAATGAGAGAGCAGAGTCTAGGATGACACCAAGGTTGAGGGCTAGTGAGACGGGAAGGATGGTAGTGCTGTCCACAGTGATGAGAAAATCAGGGAGATGAAAAGGTTTGGGAGGGAAGATAAGGAACATAGTTTTAAACATGTTGAGATTTAGGTGGCAGGAGGACATCCAGGAGGAGATGTCCTGAAGGCAGGAAGAGAAGCGAGTCTGGATGGAGGGAGAGAAAACAGGGGAGGAGATGTAGATTTGGGTATCATCTATATAGAGATGATAGGTGAAGCCGTGGGAGCGAATGAGTTCACCAAGAGAATAAGTATAGATGGAGAACAGAAGGGGACCAATTCCTATAGTTAGGGGATGGGAGGGGGAGGAGGAGCCGGTGAAGAAGGCTGCAATTAAACGACCAGAGAGATAAGAGGAGAACCAGGAGAGGACGGAGTCAATGAAGCCAATGTTGGATAACGTGTTGAGGAGAAGGGGATGGTCAACAGTGTCAAAGGCAGAAGAGAAGTCAAAGAGGATTAGGATAGAGTAGGAGCCATTGGATTTGGAAAGAAGGGGATCACTGGTGACCTCTGAGAGGGCCGTTTTGGTGGAGTGGAGGGAAAGGAAGCCAGTTTGGAAGAGGTCCAGGAAAGAGTTGGAGGAGAGGAATTCGAGGTAGCTAGTGTAAATGACTCATTCTAGGAATTTGAAAGGAAGGGTAGGAGGGAGTTAAGAGATAACTGGAGGGGGCAATTGTGTCAAGGTAAGGTCTTTTTAGGATGGGGAAACGTGGGCAAATTTGAAGGCAGAGGGGAAGCAGCTGTTAGAAAGTTGAAGATGGAAGTTAAGGAAGGGAGGAGGGAAGGGGTGAGAGTTTTTATAAGGTGAGAGGGAATGGGGTCAGAAACACAATGGAGGGGGTGGCACTTGAGAGGAGGGAGGAGATCTCCTCTGAAGATACTGCTGGGAAGGATGGGAAAATAGAGGAGGAGGTCAAGAGCAGGGGGGATGGAGAAGAGGAGGAAGTTATTTGGGGGAGCTCAGATCTGATGGTGTTAATTTTACTAATGAAATAGGTGGCCAGATCATTGTGGGTGAGAGAAGGAGAGGAAGGACCTGGGGGCCTGAGGAGGGAGTTTAATGTCTGGAACAGCTGATGGGGGTGATGGGCATTGGTGTCATTAAGGGAAGAGAAATAGTTTTTCCTGGCAGAGGAGATGGCAGGGTTAAGGCAAGAAAGGATAAATTAAAGTGAAGAAGTTTGGCCTGGTGATTAGACTTCTGCTAGCAGCAATCAGCAGCTCGAGCATAAGAGCGCAGGAGGTGGACAAGGCTGTGGGTAAGTGGTGTGTGAAATCAAGAAAGGACTAAGGAAGTGAGTGAGTTGAGCTGAGTAGAGAGGGTGGAGTTGAGAGCATCTATTTGGACAGGAGTGGGTAGGGAGAGGAGGTGGCGTGTGATGTGCTTTCCTCTCTCACTTCTCCTTCATTCTTTAGGAGAGTGAGAAAACACACATAGTCAAAGGGAAGCAGTGTTAGAAAAAAGTGTTTGAGGAAACCAAGGGAGCCAGAAGAAAAACCTTAACTACTGTAGCAGTCTTGCAGGCCTTCCTGCCTCCTGTCTCTCCACACTCCGGTCTATATTTCACTCTGCTGCCCACATCATTTTCCAGCAAAAACATTCAGTCTGTGTATCCCCACTCTCTGTGTATCCCCGCTCCTCAGCAACCTCTTGTTTCTTGCCCATTTACCTCTGCATCAAGCAGAAACTCCCCACCATTGACTTTAAAGCACTCAATCACCTTGCCCCCTCCTATCTTGTCTTGCTGATTTCCTACTACACTCCAGCCCATATGCTTCACTCCTCTAATGCCAAGCTCTTCACTGTACCTCGATCTCATCTATCTTGTAGCCAACCTCTCGCCCCTATCCCGCTTCTGACTTGGGAGGTCCTCCCTCTTCATATCTTACAGACCATCACTCTCCTCACCTTCAAAAACTTATTAAAATCACATCTCCAAGAGACCTCCCCCAACTAAGCCCTTGTTTCCCCTACTCCTTCTCCCTCCTGTGTCACCCTCGTATTTGTGCTTACACCCTTTACTCACCCCACCTTCAGCCCCTCAGCACTTTTGTACATAGTGATTTTAACTCCCATCTTCCCCTCTAGACTGTAAGCTCCTTGTAGGCAGAGAAAGTGAAGTATCTACCAACTCGGTAATATTGTACTCTTCCAAGAGCTTAGTACAGTGCCTGTCTACTTGTTTTGTTTTGTTGTCAGTCTCCCCCTTCTAGGCTGTGAGCCCGTAGTTGGGTAGAGATTGTCTCTATCTGTTGCTGAATTGTACTTTCCAAGCATTTAGTACAGTGCTCTGCGCACAGAAGCGCTAAATAAATAAAATTGAATGAATGAATGAATGTACTCAGAGAGATGGACGGGGTCGAGAGAGCAGAGGTCTCTGTGAGGGTGTAATGCAGAAATATGGGTTGGGGGCAGTGTGAGAGAGGAGGCAGGTGAGAAGGTTATGGTTATGAGGTGAGAAGGTTATGAGATCGAAAGTGTGTCCAAGTTGGTGAGTGGGCGAAGTGAGATGGAGCAGGAGGTCGGCGGTGTCAAGGAGTAATAGAAGGCGGGGGGCAGAGGAATCACTGGGTACATCCTAGTGGATGTTGAAGTGTCTGAGGATCAAAGTGGGCATGGAAAAGGAGAGAAAGTGAGGAAGGGGTTAAAGAAGTTGGAGGTGGGACCTGGGGCAGCTACAAGATGATGGTTACAAGAATCTGCCTGTCTCAAAAGCCCGTAATCTTGGCATTATTCTTGAATCCTCTCTTGATTCAACCCACATAGTCAATTCACCATTAAATCCTGTCGGTCCCACCTTCACAATATCACTAAAATCCTCCCTTTCCTCTCTATCCAAACTACTACCATGTTAATACAATCACTCATCCTAAACCACCTGGATTACTGCATCAGCCGCCTTGTTGATCTTTCAGCCTCCTGTCTCTCGCCCCTTCAGTCCATACTTCACTTTGCTGACAGGATCATTTTTCTACAAAACCACTCAGGACATTTCACTCCGCTCCTCTAAAACTCCAGTGGTTGCCCATCCACCTCTGTGTCAAACAAAAGCTCCTCACTACTGTCTTTAAAGCACTCTACCTCAGATTTCAACACAAGCCACTTGCTAGACAGTGGTGACTGCTGTTAAGACTTAAACACCATGCCACATTATAAGCAAAGTATAGACAACATTTAAGTCCACATACAGTTACTGGGTTACACTTCCTAGAAGGCAATATAGGTATTTTGAGATAGGAGCCTAAAGTGCTCAACACAGCATCCCTACACCTATGTACACTCTTATATCCCAATACATACTGCAAGGAAAACCTTGAATTAGGTAGCAATAAAATGTTTTATGGCTGTCAAGTCTGGTCTCTGTGAAGGCAGTCCGTTGGAAAGAATGGATGGAAGCACAGTCACTTAACTTGCCTACTTAGGTTAGAAAAAAATGGGTCATGCAGAAGACTAGACTTTAGATAGGCTGTAGACTGTGGTGAAAGGATGAGTGTAGACATCTTCTGTTACTATATTACTATTGTACATGGTACGGAACATTTGAAATTTCAAGTCAAGTTCATTCGACAATTCATGCCTTGCTAGGGACTTGCCTGGTCAGTGGTCTTTGGACTCAAACACCATATCATCCTCTAAACAGAGAATAGACAACATATAGGTCACACACAGTCATTGGGCTAAGCTTTCTAGAAGGCAGTATACAACTTTTGAGATAACAACCTAAACTGCTCAGCACTTATGTGTGCTCTTATATCCCAATGTACAGTAAAAGAGAACACCATGAGACGGGTAGTGATAATTTTAGACCTGGGTCATGTTTGCTGTCTGTGAAGGCAGTCTGTGTGACAGAATGGACAGAAACACACATTCACCTAACTTGCCTGCCTACCTACCAGGATAGAAAAAAAAAAAAGGCCCATGCAGAAGACTAGACTCCTGATTATAATGATTCAGTGTTACAGTAGTAATGTAGTAATACACTGTAGTGCCAGGATCAATGGAAATATCTTCTGTTACTGTAGTACAATAGTAAATGGAAAAAAAAATAGAAATTTCCAGAAGAGTTCAATTGGAAATCATGACAAATGGGCTTCAGAGCAAGATCCTTGATAGAGAGTGGTGACCAGTGTTTGGACTGAAACTCCCTGTCACACTGTAAGCAAGAGTAGAGAACATGTAAGTCAACACAGTGTGACTGGGATAAGCTTCATAGAACATAATATAGATGATTTGAGATAATGCCCTAAACTGCTCCCCACAACTTCCTTGTATCTATGTGCATTCTCATTACCCAACATGCAGTAAAAGAGAAAACCTGAAGATGGGTAGTGACAATTTTTTATGGCAACAAGTGTCCTCTCTTGGGAGTAGCCCATGTGACAGAATGAAAAGAAAACATACATTCACTTAACTTGCCTGTTCAGCAAGATAGAAGAAAAATAGCACATGCAGAAGACTAGACTCCTGGTGGGCTGCACACTTCCGCCAAGGATCAGTGTAGATAACTTATGTTACTGTATTACTAGTTGGCTAATTTTAAGTTGAGTTCATTTAGCAATTTGCCCCCAAACAGGTTCAAAGCAAGTGCCTTGATAAACAATGGTGACTGGTGGGAAGGCTTTAACACCAGCCTCACTATTAGTAGAATATAGATAAAATCTAAGTCCCCACAACATTATTGCCTAGAGACAGTAGAGTTATTTTGAGATAGCTTAAACTGCCCAGTGCTTCATCTTTGCACCTAAGGTTTAGGGTTAGAGTTATTTTTAAGGTTAGGGTTAGATTTAGGGTTAGAGCTAATGGAAGAGTTAATTAGACTTAGTGTCAGAAATGCTATTAAGCCTGGGGTTCAAGTTAGGTTTAAAATGAGAGTTAGGATTGGATTTAGGTTTAAGGTTAGGGCTAGGGTTAGGGTTAGGGTTAGGGTTACAATTAAGAATAGGTTTAGGACTAGGGTTACCATTAGGGTTAGAGTTAAGGCTAGGTTTAGGCCTAGGCCAAGCCTAGGCTATCCTGGGCCTAGGTTTAGATTTCAAGTTAGTTTTAAGCACAGGATTAGGGCTGTGCTTAAGTTTGGGGTTAGAATTAGGAATAGTGTTAAGGGCAAGGATTAGGTCTAGGGCTAAAGATAGGGTTAGGGTAGAGTTATGACCAAGTTTAGGGTTATGGTTAGGTTTAGGGTTAGGGTTAGAGTTGGGTTTAGGGTTACGGTTATGGGTTAGGGGTAGGGTTAGGGTTAAGAGTTTTGTTTAGGATTAGGGCTTGAGCTAGAGTTAAGGTTGGGTTAAGGTTACTGTTAGATTTATTGCTAGGCCTAGGGTTAATGTTAGGGTTAGGATTAGTATTAGGCCTATGGTTGAATTAGGAATAGATGTGGTGTAGGTTTAGGATTTGGAGTCGGGTTAGGGTTAGTGCTAGAGTTAGGGTTAGGAAGAGGGTTAGGACTGAGTTTAGTGTTCGGGCCAGGTTTAGCATTAGTGTTAGGTTTACGGCTGGGAATATGGTTACAGTGAATAGGGTTAATTTTATTGGTTAGGATTAGATTTAGGTTTAGGATTAAAGCTTGCCTTAGGGTTTGGGTTAAGGTTTGGGTAGGTTGGGTTAATGTTATGGTTTGGGTAAATTGGTCTGGGTAAATTGGTTTGGGTAAAGTGGTTAGGGTTAAGGCTAGGGCTAGACACAGAGTTAGGTTTAGGATTAGTTTTATAGTTAGGTTTATGGTTTGATTAAGGTTATGGTTAAGGTTAGGGTTAGGTTTTAGGTTAGAGTTACAGTTAGCTTTTGCATTAGGGTTAGGATTAGAGCTATGGATAGGGTTAGGATTTGGGGTTAGGGTTGGTTTAATTTTAGGGTTGGGGTAGGGCTAGAGTTACTGTTAGAGTTAGAATTAGGGTTAAGGTTAGTCTTAGGGTTAGGTTTAATGTTAGATTTTGGGTTAAGGCTAAGGTTGGAATTGGGTTTAGGGTTAGGGTAAGAGTTAGGGTTAGTGTTAAGGCTATGGTTAGCTTTATGGTAAGATTTAGGGTTAGAGTGAGGGTTTGATCACCCCAGCGCTTATAACAGTGCTCGTCACATAGTAAGCACTCAGCAAACACCATAATTATGATTATTATTATTAGGGTTCGGGTTGGAGGTAGAGTTAGGGTTATGTATGGCCAGGGTTAGCACAATGTGGCTTAGTGGAAAGAGGGAGTCAGACGTGGTGGGTTCTAATCCTACCTCCTCCACCTGTCAGCTGCATTACTTTGGGCAAGTCATTTCACTTCTCTATGCCTCAGTTACCTCATCTGTAAAACGGGAATTAAGACTTTGAGCCCCGTGAGGAACAACCTGATTATCTTGTATCTACCCCAGTGCTTGGCACATAGTAAGTGCTTCATAACTGCCATTGTTATCATTATTAGGGCAATTTGTTCCCCTGGAAGTTATAGGATAAGCAAAATTATTGGGACTGAAAGTCCCCCCCCTCCGACACACACACCCTAAATATGCCTGCTGCCCAGTGCTTCCAGAGGTGAGAGTTGGCTGGGGGCGGGTCGAGGGGGAAGGGCAGGGAGGGAAGGGCTGAGTGTCAGATGCTCCCTGCCCTCTGACCTTGTAGTCCCTGGAGTCTCCTAGGCATTGGGGGCAGTGGGCAGGGAGGGAGACTGCATTGAGGCCAGGGGAGGCAGAGGACTAGACACCAGGAGAAGCAGCATGGCATAGTGGACAGAGACCGAGGTCTGGGAGTGTGAAGGTTGCGGGTTCTAATCCCAGCTCTGCTGCTTGTTTGCTGTGTGACTTTAGGCAAGTCATTTCTCTTCTCCGTGGCTCAGTGACCTCATCTGTAAAATGGGGATTGAGTCTGTGAGCCCCAAATAAGACAGGGACTGTGTTCAATCCGATTCGCTTGTATCCACCCCAGCACTTAGTACACAGTAGGCGCTTAACAAATAGCCACAATTATTATGATGACCGCCTCCTTGCCCCTCACCCCCAGTCTATCCCAGGAACTCCATTCTGGTCCCTTTGGCACTATAATCCCCACTGCCGGTCCCTCTGGGCTGCCTGTGCCCAAGCCCCGCACCTTTTCTGGGTACTGCCATCTGTCTCCAGGCCTGGTCCCACCCCATCTGTCTCCAGGCCTGGTCCCACCCCCTGCCCATGGTGCTTGACCCACATTGAGCCCTCTGATCTTTGAGCTTTGCCCGCCTGCCGGTCCACCCTAGGATCTGCTCCAGCTCACCTCTGCTCTTCCTCCTGGACCTGGCCGCCGGCTTCTGGCTGTTCCGGCTCCTCCGCTTGCTGTGCAGCCTCCTCGGCTACTGGGCCATCTGGGCGTTTTACAGGGAGGTGCTGAAGATTCACCCAGTGAGTTACGGGGGCATTTTTGGAGGGAGGCAGCGGGGAGTGGGATCGGGGAGCACAGGCTTGGGGCCGGGGTTGAGGGTGGGGAGGGGGAATGGAGTCTGAGAGGGGAGACCCCCCACCCCACCCCATCCTGTCCTGCGACTCTGAAGACTGGAAACAGTGAGGACCTGGATTCTGATCCCGGCTCTGCCACCTGTCTGCTATGCTACCTTGGACAAGTCACTTCACTTCTCTGGGCCTCAGTTACCTCATATGTAATATGGGGATTAAAACTGTGAGGCCCATGTAGGACAGGGACCGTGTCCAACCTTATTAACTTGTATCTATCCCAGTTAGAACAGTGACTGGCACACAGCGAGTACCATAGTTATTGGCCGCGAGGGAGCCATGGTGAGGGACTTGAGGGAGGCCGCTCCAAGAGGCTCACAGGAAGGCCTCCCTTCTAAGAGCCCGGAGCCCACTGTAGGGGCCACTACAGTGCCCGTTTGGTGTCGGGGTCACCACCCAAGCCCAACAGCCACAAGGCTCCGGGGTCCCCTGACCCGAGTCAGCCCTAAGGGTACCTTCACTCGTTCAATCATATCTACTGAACACTTGCTGTGTGTGGCGCACTGTACTAAGTGCTTGGGAGAGTCCAACATAAGAATAAACAGACACCTGCCCTGCCCACAAGGAGCTGCCAGTCCAGAAGGGAAGACAGACATTAACCGGTGGGGAAAGGTACCCCGGGCCCCTGGGCTGAGCCCCAACCGCCTCCCTTGTTCCCCGGGACTCCCAGTTCAGCGGGTAGTCTTCCCGTGAGCCTCTTGGAGTGGCCCCCCTCAAGTCCCTCACCCCGGCTCCCTCGCGGCCAACACCTACGGTACTTGCTGTGTGCCTGGCACCATTCCCGGTGTTCTGGACATCCACCCCCGTCACCCTGGACGAAGTGAGCATGGTGCCCTGGGCCGAGGTGCAGTCCCGCCTGCTTGCCCTGCAGCACCAGGTTGGACCCAGGCCTTCTCCCTCCTGGGGATCGTGTCCTTAATCCCCTTTTATGCAGATGAGGTAATTGAATTCTAGAGAAGCGAAGTGACTGGCCCTAGGTAACCCAGAAAACATGTGGCAGAACCGAGATTGGAATCCATCCCGATTGACTTGAACCTACTTCAGCACTTGGTACAGCACTTGACACATAATCAATCAATCAATCAACAAATCAATCATATGAATTGAGGTCTTGCTATGGGCCGAGCACAGTACTAAGCGATTGGGATAATACAATAGCACAGAATTGGAAGACAGGTTCCCTGCCAATAACTAGCATAACATCTAGAGTAAGCACTTGGTAAATGCCATCATTAATTATCTGACATGATATTTCGGACACCATTAAGCCCTCCCCCGAGAACAACGGGATTAAGCCCTCATCTCCGAGGTGTTGAGATTTCTCCTCCTGCAAGATAATCAGTCCGAGTACGGGCTAAGACCAGCACGAGCTTCTCAAGAGAAAAAGTCTCCACCAGCTCATCCATTGGTCAGGCCCGCCGGATCCCCTTTCTGGCTTCCTTGTTCTGTGGCAGGTGGAGCTGTTAGTCTGCTCCCCCACCCCCTGCCCCAGGTCAGCAGCCTCAGGAGATCACTGGACAAACGAAGGGTCCAGAAGAAGGGGGTAGGTCGGTGAGGTCTTAGGTCCAGATGAGGAAAAATGAAGTAAATGAATAATGTTGGTATTTGTTAAGCGCTTACTATGTGCCGAGCACTGTTCTAAGCGCTGGGGTAGACATAGGGGAATCAGGTTGTCCCACGTGGGGCTCACAGTCTTAATCCCCATTTTACAGATGAGGGAACTGAGGCACAGAGAAGTTAAGTGACTTGCCCACAGTCACACAGCCGACAAGTGGCAGAGCTGGGATTCGAACTCATGAGCCCTGACTCCAAAGCCCATGCTCTTTCCACTGAGCCACGCTGCTTCTCTATGGAGAATGGAGAATGGTTCCCAAAAGCTTTGGCTTTAATATGTAAACTTAAGAAAAAGTTAAGGCTTTAATGCATGTGCCTATGGAAAAGCTATGGTTTTACTGCATAAACCTCTGAAAGCTGGGTATTCATTGCACAAAACATACGCCAACCTCAAACCCAATGTCCCGGCCAACCATGGGGCAGTTTGCGTTCATGCCCCAACCTCTCTCTCAGATGGACAGGTCCTCAAACGCCTTTTCCTTTCTAGAACTCGGTGGGTCCTTTACGAGGCCTCGGGCTGGGTTTCCTCTGGTAAGCCAAGAACACTCTGGAATGTCCTAGGGTGTCCTTCCCATTGCAAGGAGCAGGAGTTAGCCCAGGTGCACATGGCTATAATGGGGGAGGGCGTGCAAGTGGCAGCTGGACGTTTGTTTTCCCCTGGCCAAACAGGCGATCCACCCAATATTACCTCCATGTTTTGGAAAAGATTATCTGCCTGTAAGCATGACATTGAGATTCTTCCGCATGGACCTTAATCTATATAGAAACATGTTTTCGTGGACATGGCAGGCAGGGAAGGGATCAGGAAATTTGGGTGAGATGTTCAATCCCTGTGAAGAGTAATCTTGGGTCATATCTGCAAGGTTTGGCCACTAACTATAAGTCTTCGTTACCCATACATAAACCACTCAGAGCATATAAGAATTTCCGGTCAACAGAGGAGAAGGTGGGCCTTTCCAGAGTGGAGACGGTTTGGCTCGCTCTGGTCAGGCAACTCTGAAGGCAGCTCGGGCCGGTTTCACACTCCACCCTGTGGCCACGGTTGTCTGACCGACCAAGTCCATTGTTGCTCTAGGCTGACCTCTTTCAGGGGGATCTTCAGGAAGCAGCAGAGGGAAATCAGGTGTAGAGAAAGCTGCAGACCAACAGAGGACAAGACAATTTCAGCCATGACTTAAGCCAGGAACGTCAAACTATTCCAGGGCCAATGTGGGAGGTCACACTGGGGAAATGTGAGGAAAGGAATGCCCAAATACATTCCAATCTCTCAGAGTCTATTCGGGCCTTCCTGAGTCTCGCAGACATGTGGGATCAGGTCTCCCATACGTTGGCCATCAGGTTTTGGAGGGCAAATCCATTGTCAGCTGTGAGGGCGACATAATCAGCTTGGCAAAGTCTTCCTCATATATTTTCTTGAGCAAAACGGGGGCCTACTTTCATAGTCTGACATCCCACCCTATGACCCACTAGGACTCTTGATGGCCCTCTGAATAATGCCATATCTGGACAAGCATGAGAGGTAAGCCATTTCCTCCCTTCCATGCTATTCTTCTGCGGTTTCCCCCCTGCACGCCATTTTTAGCACTTTACCCATGTCCAGGCTCAAAGAGTGAGGGTTTCTACTTTTGGATCTCAACACTGGATACCACAGCCGCAGCGTAGAACAAATAGGACAAAGCAAAATAGAATTGCAAGTCAAGCAAGGAAAATTCACGCATCGAGGTTCCGGGGCAGGCAGGATATCCACTCCAAAGATGCCAAGAGGATCTGAGCCACCGTATCGCGGAGGGTTATGTGAGGGGTTTGGAATAACCACTGTCCTCATGGCCACCATTCCTGTTCCTCCCCAATGGGAATGGGGCCGATAGAAACTCCCAGGCCACAGCTGTCACTTGATCCAGGCGCTCCGCCTCCTTGTGAAACTTCCCTGATTCTGCTCTGGTTGTGCCAGTGCTCAGAGAGGGCCACTCCCCCTGGGATCGTGGCATCAGCTGCCTTTCCCTATAACGTTACCCCAGCAACGAGCCACAGGGTTCCCCCTCTGCTGCGGTGCAACTTCCCCTCTGCCGGAGCTGCCCTTGCTCCCTATTTTCCCCCCACAGACCACTCTTCCCTGCTAGTCCCTGCTCTGGTGTCCCCAGGCCCTGCCCAGGTGCCAGCAGACCTACTTCTATCTACTCCTCCACGCACACACTCCAACCTTGGTATCTCTTCAGGAGGGAACCCATGTGCGGGTTGCAGCCCTGGAGTTGCTAGCAGCTGAGGCAGGCAGATTGGGTGAATTAGGAGGAAGCCTACCTGCAGTAGGAACTGGTCCGCTGCCACCTCCCAATCTTGCTCCACTAAAGGACCAACACCCAACAGTGTGCAAAGAGAGTCTCCCCCACCCTCCACAGTTCCTGTCCTCCACCTGATATTGGTTCTCCTACTTTGCCCGGTCCCGGCCCTCATCCTCCGTCCTAAGCCCTCCTCCGGTGCCTGGTCTTAGCCTTTCTCCTCTGCCTGTTACTGGCTCTCCTCCTCCACCTGCTCCTGGCTCTCCTCCTGCACCTGGTCACAGCCCACCACCTCTGCCTCGTCATGTCCCTTCCACTCCTCCACCTGATCTTGGTCCTCCTACTCTGATTGTCCTGGCTTTCCTCCTCTGTCTGGTAATGACCCTTCTCCTATGTCTGGCCCCGGCCATTCTCCTCTGCCTCATCCTGGTCCTCCTCCTCCACCCGATTTTCTCCCTCCTCCTCCGCCCAGACCTGGCCCTCTGCCTTCACCTGGTCCATGGACCACCTCCTCCTCCTGGTCCTGGCCCTACCTCGTGCCCAGGCCCTGTTCCTCGTCCTCCCCCTGCTTCTGGCCCTTATCCTTGGCCTGGTCCAAGACCATGTCCTTCATCTGGTCCTGGCCCTCCTCCTCTGCCTGGTCTAGTAATACCACCTATAGCTGTTACTGGTCGCTCTCCTCCGTCTGTTCCTGGCCCTCCAACTCCCCCTGGCCCTGAACCTTTCTTTCCTGCTGATGTTGGTCTTCCTCCCAACCTCCTCGCCCATGCCCCGGTCCTGGCCCTCATCCTCTGCCTTGCCTTGGCTGTCCTCCTCCGCCTGGTCCTGGCCCTCCAGATCTTCTACCTGGTCCTAGCCCGCCTTCTATGCCTTTCCTAGCCCTCCTCCTATGCCTAGCCCTGGTCCTCCTCTTCTGCCTCGCCCTGGCCATCCTCCTCTGCCTGGTCCTGTCACTGCTCCTCTTCTGCCTGATCCTGGCCCTCCTCCGTCCGTTCCTGACCCTCCTTCTTGGCCTGGTCTGGGTTCTCCTCCTCTACCTGCTCCTGGCCCTCCTACTCTGCCTGCTCCAATTCCTCCATCTCTGCCTGGTCCTGGACCCCCTCATCTGCCTGGTCCTGGCCCTCCCCCTCCACCTGGTCTAATAATTTCTCTTCTGCCTACTCTTGGCCCTGCTCCTCCATATTTTCCTGGCCTTCCTCCTCCCCCGGTCCTGGTGCCCCTCCTGTGCCAGATCTTGGTCTCCCCACCGCCCTGCCCCCGTTCCTTGACGTCCTCCTCCCACCAATTCATACCTTTCTCCTCTGCCTGCTCTGGACCTCCGCCTCTGCTTGGTCCTAGTCCAGCTCCTCCTCCTGGTCCTGGCCTTCCTTCTCTGCCTATTCCTGGCCCTACTATTCTATGTGAGCCTGGCATTCCTCTTTCGCCTTGTCCTGGCCCTCCTTCTTCACCTGGAGCTGAGTCTCCAACTCGGCTGGGTTCCGACCCTGTTCCTCTGCCGGTCCTGGCCCTACTTTTCCAACTTGCTTCTGGTGCTCCTCCTCTGCCTGGCCATGGCCCTCATCCTCCGTCTCGTCCTGGACCTCCTCCTCCTTCTGGTACTGGCTCTCCTTCTCCACCTGGTTCAGGCCCTCCTCCTCCACCATTTTTTGGCTTGTCTCTTCTGCCCGATCCTGGCCCTTCTCCTCCTCTGATGGCAGCAAACGGACAGTCTGGAACCCAGTTCTGACCTCAATCTAAGTGCCATCCCACTCCCCCGATTAGACTGTCAACCTGTCAGGGACTGTCTCTATCTGTTGCCGATTTGTACATTCCAAGCACTTAGGACAGTGCTCTGCACATAGTAAGAGCTCAATAAATACTATTGAATGAATGAATGAATGAATGAACCCCTGGCTGAGGGCCCCCGTGCCTCACCAGAAGCGTGCCCAAACCCAGCATTTAAAACCATCCAGGCTGTACCCTGGATAGGGTCTACCTGGTCTAGGTCAAAGGATCGAACCAACTCCATCCAGGAACCCAGTCAATCTCTTTCCACACTTTATTTTATATATTTTCCTAATATTCCTATTCCCCACTACTTAATAGGAGTAGAGGTGCAAACTGCCCTGTTCCCAGGGAAAATCTACCCCTCTTGCCTGTGACCACTGGGCCTCAGGAACAGAATCCCGGAAGCCTAGGGGCTGGGCTGTTCAGGGATGATGGATCTCATCCTCCCCGGCACACTCCCAGACTCCAGTGGCGCTCCAATCTAAGCCCCCCCGGCCCGCCCCAATCCTTACTACCCCGCTGAATGAAGGAAAGGTGGGCCCAAAACGGGAAAGAGGTAGGGTTTTGACTCTGCCTTAGTCCGGCTCCCACCGTTTCAGAGTCCTGAGATTAGACTCCACCTCCAGCCTGGCCTCGTTGCTCCCGGGAGCGGCCAGAACAAAAATGGGGGTTATCAGAGAGGGCCGGGCCCCCTGAGCCTCCTTCCCTCAGATGGCTGTCTGGAGCCGGAATCCGCACCATTCTTCTGGGTCCTGAAACTATGGCATGTCCCAAGGCAGCCCCCACTGCTCCAGACCCGGAGCCCCCAAACCGTCCTGATGCCACCTCATCTTCCTAGGCTTCTTCTTTTCCCTCCGGATGGGAGCTCTCAGAAGAACAGACCATCATTCTCTGCCAGGATCCTCTTGTAGAATCTTAGGAATCTCCGGATCTTGGTCGAGGGATCCTTTTCTAGATAGTGAATTTCTGAAAAGGGAGTGATAAAGAGCACGTGAGATACTGGGCAGCCCTGCCCTAACAGCAGCCCCCCACCCAACACACACACACGTTTATCACGCCCCAGGGACCTGGGAGGAGTCCTCCACTCCCCCACCCAACTCTACTGCCCCCTGCCTATAGCTTCCCCTCTCCTCATTCTGTCCTTCTACCACCACCCAGCCAGGGATGCGGAGATGGTAAGGGGCCCAAAGGAAAAGCCTGAAAGACGAGACAGAAGAAAGAGGAAGATAGAGAAATCAGTCAGTCAGTGGTATTTACAGAGCACTGTATTTAGCCCATGGGAGAATACAGTCCAGTAGAATGAGGCGACACATCTCCCTGCCCATAACGACCTGACTGTCAAGGAGGAAATAACTGCTAGAAGCCCAGGGGGCAAGCATTCAGAAAGATGAGTAAGAGAGAAAAGCATGACAGAGGAGAAAGCAGAGAGCTTGGCCAGAGACAGAAGAGAAAGAGAGAGACAGAGACAGAGAGATAGAGAAAGAAAGAGTGTGTATGTTTGGAACTCACTCTGGAAAAGGATTTCCAAAACTTCTTCGGAGAATAGAGGGCTTTTGAGAGCGATGGTGCTGGTGTATACTGAGGGGAAAGGAAATGAGCCATTATTTTTCTCGTTTGTTTGCCCATCCATCCATCCATGCATCCACCTGCTTCCCGGAAGGACAATGGCGCGGTTTCAAACTCCAGTCCCTGGAGGCTGGGAGGAGGAGCCAAGAGGGGCCTCCCATGGGATCCGGCAAAGTAAAGGGGTCGGGCCAGATCTTGCGGGGCTTTTTTGTTTGTTTGTTTCCTTTCCCCAGCGCCCTCCACTCCTCTCTCACCGAGGAAGACAACGGCCGCAAATTTCACATCTGGCTGGGGGCAGTTGGTATACGCCAGAGCTTGGGTCAAGAAAATGGGAAGGCTGTCCTTAAAGCTCTCCATCTGGGGAGGAAATGAGGAGAGTGAGAGACCCCAGCCCATCCCCAACCTCCTTGTGGTTACCCCCCAACTCTCCAACTCCTAGTTCTACCCCAGGCCACTGTGCTCTCAACCTCCTCCTGGTCCCTTTCCCAAATCAACCCCTCTAGCCTGTAAGGTGATTGCGGGCCGGGAACGTGTCCACCAACTCTTCAACTGTACTCGCCGAGGTGCTCGGCACAATGCTCTGCACCCAGTAATTACCAAAAATATTCCGCTGATATCCCAGGAGGGATCCGCGCCCACAATTCCCACCTCAGACCCAAGGACGCCCCCTCCTACCCCTCCACCCATCCTGACGTACTCACCAAGGCCTTCCAGATGGCACCGTAGGCCGTGTTTTCACTTTCCTCCCAGCTCAGGGCCCACCCGACTTCTTCGGTGTAGCTCCAGCCGATGCTCCGGGCCAGCCAGAAGAATGTATATCTGGCTTTCTGGAAATGGAGAACCCGAGGGGTGGGTATCAGAGGGCAGAGGAGACCAGGACCAGGGTCCCAGAGAGAATGGGGACTGTGGAGGGTGAGGGTGACTCACTTTGCCCACTGTCGGGTGCTCGTCCTTCAGGTGGAGGAGGACGGGGAGGAGGCAGCAGATCAGCTCCTGCTGAAGGTAGGCTTTCTTCTCCTTCACACAGCCGCCGGCCACGGCAGCCAGCAGCTCCAGGGCTGCCACCCTCACTTGGGCTCTCTCCTGAGGAGAAATCCCCGGTGGAGTGCGTGGGAGGGGCAGGAGTTGGGTAGGGCCTCAGGCTGCTGGCACCGGGTTTGGGGGCTTGGGACCCCAGGGCAGGGTCAATCGGGGGACCGAGGCCTCTTGAGGGAGAGTAGGGAGTGAAGGCAGCACCGGCAGAGGGGGCCACGGGTGGGGACGGAGGAGCGCTGTAGCTCCCCGCGGGGTTGACAAGCTGGGGAAGGGCAGCCGATGGCCCAAGCCCTGTGGGAGCTGTGGAAGAGGCACCCTCTGGACTCTGGCCCAGCCGGGGTCGAGGCGGGAGGTCCTGGGCTCTGGCCATGCAGCAGCTGCTCCCCTGTCCCGCTGGGACCTTCAGACTCACGTCGTCAAAGAACGGACCCAGCATGCGGATGATGTCCTTACTGAGGCGGCCGAGTCCCCCAGAGCCCAGGTTGCGGGCGGTGAGGATCGCCGCGTCCATGGCCGCTAGGGCCCCCTCCTGGTCCTCCCGGTAGAAGCCCTCCAGGAAGAAGGGGAGCTGAGCCAGGAGCATTGGGCGCTGACGAGACGAGGGCAACGAGATCGTCGGTGAGGCGGTCCACCTCGAGATGGCTTCCCTGGGTCCCGAATCCTGGGCCTCCACCTGGCCTCCCCACCCTCGGACCGTGACCGACTGCGCCCTGGAGTCCTGTGCCGCCTCGCTTCCCATGTTCTATCTGGGCCCTCCCCGGGATGGTAGGGGGCTCTCAAAGAGAGTCCGGGGCCCAGGCTGGGGTTTCCCCCGGTCCTACACCCTACAATCCGGGGGTGGTCCTGGGGCTGGGCCTCTGACCTTGTTGGGGTTGAGGGGTAGGCTGGTGAGGGCCTGCAGGCTGATGACCCGCACCACGGGATCGGGGTCCTCTAGACCTTCCTGGAGAATGAACCGCACCACCTTAGGGTCTACGACAGTCTTCAGGGCGGGGATCCAGATCAGCTGCCAAGGGAAACCGTATCTGCGACTGGACGGCGAGGCCGAGGGGGCGGGGTTCTTATGCTTAGGGAGGCGGAGCCGGGACCCACAAATAGGGGGTCCAACCCCTCTCCACCCTCTCACCCGGGGTGCAGGGCCTGGGGGTCCCTCCCTGGCAGTGACAGCCCCCACAGCCGACCCGAACTGGCTCTGCGGACCCCTCGGCCCCAGTTCTTACCTCAGCCAGCAGCCCCACGGCCACACTTCGGCCCTGCCGGTCCTTGCCCAGCAAAGAGCTGACCACCGTTTGCAGGAGCTCGGCTACCATCGGGCACCTGCTCTGGACCAGAGTCCTGGGGGAAACAGCCCCGCCTGACTGAGCTCAGAGAGAAGGCTGTGAAGCCCCGGGGCTGGGGAATAGGATCTCGGGAAGGGCCAGGGGAGGGGCAGTTGACTGAGGAGGCTGCACCAACCTGTCCCCCCAGCCCCATTACTTGGGTACTTGGGGTAGCCCGCCCACCCCACGACACACACACACACAGACACAGACACACACACATGCAGGAACAAACACAAAAACACACCTGGCCAGAAGAGCCACACCCTCCTGGAAGGTTTCGAGGGACCAGAAGAGTTGCCAGCCATCCTGCAACTCCATGGACGTGAAGCTCTGCCAACATCCTACGCAAACATCCTTGGACAGAAGCCCTCTCAAGGCCTCCAGGGCCGTCCTGAGAGTAATAAGGGTTTGGGGATGGGGGAGTCGGGGCCTGGTGGTTGTATCAGAGGACCAGCGGGCGTTACTCAGTCCTGCCGATGGTGGACATGTCAAAAACATGCCTGTCCTGTCACAGGCAATCCCTACCCAAGAGGTAGGACAATGGACACCTGACCCCTTCAAAGCCCTCCAAACCCCCCATCCCAGACCAGGGGCTCCCTGGCATTTTTGCGATCCCAGGCCCCCCAGCTCCCCGGGCTCCCGGCTCCCCGGCCCCTGGAGCCCCCGGCCATGACACAGATTCCCCGAGGGATCTCCCTGGTCATCGGGGCGATGAGCCAATGGCCCTTGGCGTATCTACGTCACGGGTCCCTCTCCCCACCCCCACATCCCTCTGGTCGCTCACCTCCAGGGACTGAGGGCGGAGGGGACGGTGGGCTGCACGGCCAAGAGCACCCGCTCCCCCACCAGGCCCAACTCCAGCACATACTGGATCTGGATGATGAAGGCCAGGAAGAGCTGGGGAAGGAGTTGGGCCACGGCCCCCGAGTACTCCACAACAAAGAGCAGCTCATACAGCGTGTTCACAGCCTGATGGGGTGGCACATGGGCTTGACCAGAAATCCGCCCCCCCCGACGCGCCAGTATCCTAAGCCTTTGCCCAGGGCTCCCTTTGACCCCGCTCTCAGGGCCCTCTCTGGGCCGAAGCCTCGGGCAGGGATGGGCAGCACCCAGCTCGGGAGCCCCTCTCCGGCCTTGGCCCCCGTGTCCTCGAGGACCGCCCCGATCCCCTCCCCTGGCACCCTGGGCAGTTTCCCAGTCCTGCAGGGGACGAGTTGGAGGGAGCGGGAAGAGGCGGGTCAGGTGCGGGGCTCCGGGCTGAAGGCTGCGAGCTCCGGGCTAAGGGCTGCGAGCTCAGGGCTGAGGGCTACGAGCTGCGAGCTCCGGGAAGAAGGTTGAGAGCTGCGGGCTGAGGGCTACAGGGCAGGGCTGCCCTTCGATCTGTCCTTCTGGGTAGGAATGGAGGCTTACCGCGATGGAGCTTAGGGTATGCCTTTCCCACTTGGTGCAGTTGCTCTCCTCACGTTGAGGTCGTCCAAACACCTTACGGAGCAGCGCCCACAGCACGAGGGAGGCGATGGAAGCATCCGCCCCCACACATTTCAACACTTCAAGGACCTCCCTGTGGAGCCACAGCCCGGACTCAACCTTTCCTACCTCTTTCCCGGACCAGCCCCGGATCCAGCCCCAGTAGGGAACAAGGCGTTGTGGGTCCCTTGGATCGCAGCCTTGGGGGCCTGGGAGTCGCTCCATCTCCAATCCCAGCACAGGACCCTCAGGGGGAAACTGAGCAGAGCCGATACCCCCAGACTCCAGCCCTCCCCACGCTCGCCCTAGGGCCCCAACCAGGAGGGATCCAGAGGCGCTCCCTCCCAGGTCCATCCCAGCTGAGGCCTCTCCGTCCCAGGAGGCTGAGGGGGCTGTACCTGTTCAGGGGTCTTGAGTACTCGAGGAAGACCTGCACTATCTCCCGAGTGTGGTGACGGCCCAGCAGGGCCAGGGCTTCCTGGAGGAGGTTCTTCTCAGCTTGGAGGCCAGAGGAGATGAGTTGCTCATACACACTTCTTGCCAAATCAGCCGCCTGGAGGTCAGCGGGGAGGCAGATGGTCAAAGTCGAACTCGGCTCCCCCGCCCAATAGTCCTTCCCCTCACCCACTCCCACTCCACGACCCAGGCCTAACCCAGCTTGGGCCCGAAGCAGCAAAGTGGTGATGGTCCCACAGCCTCACATGCTCAGGCCTGCTAGTACGGCTCCTGTCCACAGAGCAGGAGATCGGAAGTGCTGGCCGACTGAGTGGGGAGAAGTAGCATAAGAGAAAGGGAGAGACCCCTGCTCCTCAAGAACCTCCAGTGGTTGCCCCTCCACTTCCGCATCAGATGGAAACTCTTCACCCGTGAGGAAGCACACCACCAACTTGCCCCCTATTTCCTAATGATTTCCTACTACTACCCAGCCCATGCACTTCGCGTTTCTGATGCCAACCTCTTCACTGTACTCACTGTACTCAAGATACTCCCTCTACCTCCATCTCGTCCAGACTGCTGCCGACCTCTAGCCCATGCCCCGCCTCTGGCCTGAAATGCCCTCTCTCCTCAGATCCGACAGGCCAACAGCTTACTCAAGGCACATCTCCTCCACAAGGTCTTCCCTGACTAAGCCCCCACCCACCACCTTCTTTTCTCCCAATCCCTTCTGCATCACCATGACATGCTACCTTTATTCATTTCCCCAACCAGCCAACCAGTCATCTATCCAGCCAGGACCATAGCAATCCCGTCTATATCTCTCATTTTTTGTTTTCTATTAATATCTGTCTGCCCCCTCTAGACGGCCAGCTCCTAGTGGACAGGGAATGGCTTCATTTGTTGTTATATCGGACTCTCCTATTCGCTTAGCACAGTGTTCAGAACGTAGAAGAACATAAATAGATTGGCTGACTGATTTTTCCTGTTCTTGCATGATTAGTATTGGTCATGGCCCTTAAAGCACTCCCGCATTTTAGACTTTAAGATTCCCGTGTATCCTGTCCCATGGATCGTTTGTGAGTATCGCCCCACTGTGCTACTGCTCTTTCAGACAGGCGAAACCAAAAATAAATGCGGATTGATATTTGGAAGACTATTTTGTGCGCATACGGCCAGGATTCCCAGGGCCACATTTCAACTGCGAAGGTACCCTAGGAAGTTGTGTTGTGCACCACGCAGATCATTAAATAGTACAGACGCTACCTGAGGTTACGTTACCTGAGGTTACTTTATTAGGTTACGTAATAGTTACCTAAGATGAATAATTAGGTAAATGTAGGTCTCAGAATGACTAATCCTTTGGTTTCCATAGCTGGAAAAATTGTCATTGCAGATAAAATATGCCAGTTTTGTGGAGATGACAGATTAGGAGTACTGTTATGTTCACGTGAAATGGGAAAGGTCCCTTTTGGTTACTGATGCCTATTCGTTCATTCATTCACTCACTCATTCAACCGCATTCATTGAGCGCTTACTGTGTGCCAGGCACTGTAGTAAGCGCTTGGGAGAGTAAAACAGAACAACCAACAGACACATTCCTGCCCACATCGAGTTTACAGTCTTGAGGGGATGACAGACATTAATATAAATAAGGAAATGATAAACAGATAAGAAATAAAGAAATTACAGCTCTCAACAGCTGCATACCGATGTGCTGTGGGGATGGGAGGATGAATGAAGGAGCAAGAGAGAGTGGTGCAGAAGGGGCTAAGAGAAGAGGAAAGGTGGGCTTAGTCAAGGAAGACTTCTTGGAGGAGATGTGCCTTGGCTAGGGTTTTGAAGTGGAGAACTGCAAGTATCTGAAGTAGAGAAGCAATGTGGCTTAGTGGAAAGAGCATGGGCTTGGGAGTCAGAGGTCGTGGGTTCTAATAGATCTGCCACTTGGCCGCTCTGTGACTTTGGGCAAGCAATTTCACTTCTCTGTGCCTCACTTACCTCATCTGCAAAATGAGAATTAAGAATGTGAGACCCAAGTGGGACAATCTGATAACTTTGGCGCTATCCCAGTGCTTAGAACCGTACGTGGCCCATTGTAAATCCTTAAGAAATACCATTATTATTATAATTACCATTATGATTATTATTTCTCTGATATGAAGGAGGGCAGGCATTCTGGGCCAGAGGGAAGATGTGGGCAAGAGGTTGGCAGTGAGATAGAAGGGATCGAGGTAAAGTGAGAAAGGTAGCCTTAGGGGATGGAAGCATGTTTAGCTGGGTTGGGCTAGAAGAGTGACCAGGTGAGGTAGGAGGGGGCAAAGCGATGAAGCGCTTTAAAGGCAAGGGTGAGGAGTTTTTGTTGGAAGCGGAGGTGGATGGACAACTGCTGGAATTTCTTGAGGAGTGGGGAAATATGGTCTGAACGTTTTGCAGGAAGATGTTTCAGGAAGCAGAATGGAATATGGACTGGAGTGGGGAGAGAGAAGAGGCAGGAAGGTCAGCAAGGGGCCTGATACACTAATCAAGGCGGGATAGAATAAGTGCTTGCATTAATGTGGTAGTAGATTGGACGGAGAAGAAGGGGGAATTGGTGTGATATCGTGAAGGTAGAACTTATAGGATTCTTGTCTGGGAAATCCTCAGCCTAACGAGTGAGCAGCCAAAAAGGCCACCTGAGTTTAGGAAAGGATTTGAATAAGGCAAAGGTCCAGGAGCTTCCTTGTCTGGCACAATTACCTCCTAGAGCCTCACCTTTAGGGAAATGGGGAAGTAGCCAGTGGAGTATTTCTCTGAGGGGGCAGGGAGGCGTGACAACCACCTAATTGGAACTTGAGCCCAGTGAGGGAGGTCTTAGGTGACAGAAAGTCCCAAGACCAGGAAACCATAGAGCATACCCAAATCATTTATTGATCATCACGCCAATCTCCCCCTTCTAGACGGTAAGCTTGTAGGGGACAGGGAACGGGTCCACCAACTCTACTGTATTGTACTCTCCCCAGCACTTAGTCCATCGCTCTGTGCACAATGATCACTCGATCAATGCCATTGATCGATGGTGCTGGCTTTCATCTGAGGGACCGGTGACAATAAAGGTGTTCTCATTTGTTTAGGGTATTGGTTAAACACTTAGCATGTCCCAGTCACTGCACTTAATGCTCGTACAGATACATGATAATCTGGATGGATACAGTAGCTGTCCCACATGGGGCTCAGTCTTGATTCCCATTTTTCACACGAGGGAACTGAAGCCCAGAGATGTGGAGTGACTTCCCCTAGGTCACCCAGCAGCCATGTGGCAGAGACAGGATTAGAACCTTACTGTTACAGGCTCTCGTTATATCCCGGCTAGACTACTGTGTCAGCCTTCTCTCTGACCTCCCTTCCTCCTCTCTCGCCCCGCTCCGGTCTATTCTGCACTCGGCTGCCCGGCTCATCTTCCTGCAGAAACGATCTGGGCACGCCACTCCCCTTCTTAAACAACTCCAGTGGTTGCCTTTCGACCTCCGCTCCAAACAAAAACTCCTCACTCTAGGCTTCAAGGCTCTCCATCACCTTGCCCCTTCCTACCTCTCCTCCCTTCTCTCTTTCTACCGCCCACCCCGCACGCTCCGCTCCTCTGCCGCCCAACTCCTCACCGTCCCTCGGTCTCGCCCATCCCGCCGTCGACCCCTGGGTCACGTCCTCCCGCGGTCCTGGAACGCCCTCCCTCCTCACCTCCGCCAAACTGATTCTCTTTCCCTCTTCAAAACCCTACTTAAAAATCACCTCCTCCAAGAGGCGTTCCCAGACTGAGCTCCTCTTCCCCCTCTACTCCCTCTGCCACCCCCCTTTACCTCTCCGCAGCTAAAGCCTCTTTTCCCCCCATCTCCCTCTGCTCCTCCACCTCTCCCTTCCCATCCCCACAGCACTGTACTCGTCCGCTCAACTGTATATATTTTCGTTACCCTATTTATTTTGTTAATGAATTGTACATCGCCTTGATTCTATTTAGTTGCCATTGTTTTTACGAGATGTTCTTCCCCTTGACTCTGTTTATTGCCATTGTTCTTGTCTGTCCGTCTCCCCCGATTAGACTGTAAGCCCGTCAAACGGCAGGGACTGTCTCTATCTGTTGCCGACTTGTTCATCCCAAGCGCTTAGTACAGTGTTCTGCACATAGTAAGCGCTCAATAAATACTATTGAATGAATGAATGAATGAATGAACCCAGGTCCTTCTGTCTCCAGGCCCGTGATTTAAGCACTGGGCCACCCTGCTTCTCTCTGTAACTTGTGTCACACCACTGTGCCTTGGGTCTCTCAGTTGGTGTGCAATCCCGCCCCCCTCCCTCTCCCTGCCCCACCAACATGCCCCTTATTGCCTGACATTAAAGGTCAACCCCAATCCCAGCCCCCCTCCTTTCTCAGCCTCCTCCCCAGCCCCGCCGGGGATTCCTACCTGATCGTCTAAGGCTTTGGGCACCTGCAGCAGAATGGAGAGTATCCGTACTGCATGTGCCACCCTCGTCAGGTTGGAGCTCCTCAGACCAATCAGGACTTTCAGGGAAAGGAAACTCAGATGGGCCGATGTCAGATTCCTGACCCAGGCCTGGTGGGGGAAGAAGCAGGGGTCAGGGAGGGACTGGGAATTGTGACCACTTAACAATAAGAACAATGATATCAATAATAATAATAATAGTACTTGTGATACTTGTTAAGCGTTTAGAATGTGCCAGGCACTGAACAAAGTGCTGGCATGGGTCCAAGCAAATCGGGTTAGACATAGTGCCTGTCGCACCTGGGACTCATCTTATTAATCTCCATTTTCCAGATGAGGGAACTGAGGCCCCAAGAAGTGAAGTGACTTACCCAAGTTTCCATCGCAGACAGGTGGCAGAGCAGGGATTAGAACTCATGGCCTTCTAACTCCCAGGCTCCGTGGTCTATCCCCTTTCCACACCCACATCGCATGGCAGGGAGAACTTTCCCTCTCCGCCCTTCCCCCAGGCTCACCCCCGGCCCCAGAAAGGCCCAGTCCCACAGGAATGTCCAGAACCAGGGAGTGTTGGCTCTTACCACTAGATCGCCGTGGGATTGGACTCCATAGAGCTCATCGAGCACGAGCTCAAAACACCGCTCTGGGAAAGGAGAAACCCCGGAGTGAGACCTGACTCAGTGGCCTTGGTCTCTCTGCCCCCGTCCCCAATTCCCGCCCCCACACAACCCGCCAGCTCCAGAACATCAATGAGGTTGGAGCTTCCTCCTGCCCGTCTCTGCGCCCCACTGCCCCACGCCCCGAAAACCTGGCCTCTGCACTCCACCCTCCATCTCCTCTTTCTATTAATTTTATTAGCGGTTCTTGCTAAGCGCTTACTCTGTGCCTCTACTAAGCGGTGAGGTAAACAGAAGGTAATTGGGTTGAACACAGCCATGTCTCACATGAGGGGTCACAATCGATCCCCATTTTCCTGATGAGGTAACTGAGGCATGGAAAAATCAACTGACTTGTCCAAGATCACCCAGCAGACAGAGGCGGAGCTGGGATCAGAACCCAGGTCCTTCTGCCTCCCAGGCCTGCGCTCGGTCCACTACCGTGTCTCAGGCTCCTCACCGTTGCTCATCACTTCCAACTTGACCTCTGTCTCCTCGGGGGCTGGAGCGACACGGGCGAGAGGAAGAAAACCCTTCTGGGCTGAGCCTTTCCGGCCCATTCTAGGCAACACCGCTTCCTGGAGGTCTCACTCGCCGGAAAAATTGTCCTGGAGCCGTAGGAAGAATTGAGAGGGAGGGAGGCTGAAAGGATGTTGAGCGAGGCTGCTGGCATGGGTCACCTACCTCTCCCAGTCCCCCACCTCGGCTTCCCCTCACAAGTTAGGAATGGGGGAGGCACCTCCAGCACTTCCCATAACTGCCACTGCCTTCACCTCCTCCCCCTCTCTTGCCTCTCCTCCCTTCTCCTGCTCCTCACCCTATGCTTCCACTCCACCCCCAACCCCCGGCCCCAGCCTGGACCCCCACCTTTTCTCCCTCTCTTGCCCTCTCAGCTGACCATGGCCCGGGCCCGCGGACACAAGAGTGGACTGACCAGGTTAATTGAAACATTCTGCTGATCGTTAACAATCGATGCTACTCGACTCGGCTCTACTCTACTCTTCTCTACTCCAAACTAAGTCCCCCTCCCTAGCCCTACAACATGTCCACCTTCCCACCTAGCCCCTCCCTAGCCCACAACAAGTCCCCCTCTGCCTCTTCCTAGCCCTCCCCAAACACCTTCAACAAATAAACGAAATCCTCCTCTGTCCTCTTTACATTCCAATGTACTCTCACACCAAACTACCAACGAAAGCACCACTACCTCTCCAACCACTACCAACACCTCCTCCCTCTCTAACGGACAACACTCCAATAAAACCTTCCTGTCCTCAACGGCCAGATCCCTCGTGGCCGGGCTCTGACGTCACTGCTACATCACAACGGTTGCCTGGGTTACCTAGCAACAATCAAGAGAAAATATTGGATCATTTAATAGCTGTTCTGTACCAATGAAAATATGCGGTGTCACCTTAAGTAATAGTATGGGAAGCATCATGCTTAATATGGGAACTTGGTCTTCTCCCACTGCCATCCCCCACATGACTGGATCATGAACAGGCAGGCCAAGAAAGCTTCTCTGATCATCGGGGGTGTCATGGGACCCCTGAGCTCTGGTCACCTCATGATCAGTGGAGGGTTACCTAGCAACAATCAAGAGAAAATATTGGATCATTTAATAGCTGTTCTGTACCAATGAAAATATGCGGTGTCACCTTAAGTAATAGTATGGGAAGCATCATGCTCAGCGGAAAGTGCCAGAGCCTGGAAGTCAAAATAACCCTTGTCTGCTGTTTGACCTGGGGCAAGTCGCTTCACTTCTCTGTGCCTCAGGGCGCTCCCAGAGTTAGGGAGATCAGAGAGAAGGCTGACATAATAATCCAGCCAGGATATTATGGTCTGTTCACGCTGCCATCCCCCACATGACCGGATCAAGGATAGACAGGCCAAGGAGGCTTCTCTGGTCATCAGGCGGTCTCATGGGACCCCTGAGTTCTGGTCACCTGGTGGTCAGTGGAGGGATACCTAGCAACAATCAAGAGAAAATTATGAATCATTTAATAGCTGTTCCGTCTCAGTTGAATATATGCAGTGTCACCTTCTTAAGTAATAGTTTGGGAAGCAGCATGCTCAGCAGAAAGTGCCCAGGCCTGGAAGTCATTAGAACCTGGCTTCCTCCCTTGTCTGCTGTGTAACCTGGGGCAAGTCGTTTCCCTTCTCTGTGCCTCAGGGCCTTCATCTGTAAAATGAGGAATGAGACTGTGAACCTTGAACTGTGACTGTAAATCATGAATTGTGTCCAACTTTATTTGCTTGTGTCTCCCCCAATGCTTCCTACAGTGCCTGGCACATATAGCAGGGATTGACACCGTTAATTGTTCCATCATTCTTTCCCAAGAGCTTAGTGCAATGCTCTACACGCTGCAAATGCTTAATAAATGTGATTGAATGAAGTGACTAACCAATACCCTAAAAATATGGATTTGAAACACTCGTTTCTCTTTTTGCATGGAAAGAGACAAACTGTACTTTTATGGCATTTGTTAAACATTTACGATATGTGAAGCACTGGGGTATACACGGGTTAATCACTCCACTTACAGCCATGTCCCATATGAACCCTCATTTGCGGTTGAGGAAACTGAAGCCCAGAAAGGTGAACTGACTTACTCAAGATCACCCAGCGGGCAAGTGGTGGAGCTGGGATTAGAACGTAGGCTCTCTCGCTCCCAAGCCTGTGCTTTATCCACTAGGCCATGCTGCTTACATGTACCTTGTTGGGAGCCTGTGTTTTAGCCACTAGCACAAGCTGCTTATCTGTATCTTATCTTGTCTCTTGACTGATTGTGTTTTGTGTCCACAGAAATGCATCTACCAGCTCTGCAATATTGTGTCAAGCATGGGACTGGGAGTCAAATGGATTTAGGTTCTATTCCTGTCTCTGCGGCTTGTCTGCCATGTGAGCCCTTTGTGGGACATTCACTATGTCCAATCTGACTGGTTGGTATCTATCCCTAGCGCTTAGTAGTGTTCCTGGCACATAGTAAGCCCTTAACAGATAGCATTAAAATCAAGAACGAGAAAAAAAGCAGTGTAGCCTGTCACATAGAGGCCAGGGCTGGGAGTTGAAGGTCATGGATTCTAATCTTATCTGCTTATCTGCTGCGTGTCTTTGGGCAAATCACCTCCTTTCTCTGGGCCTCAGTTCCCTCATCTGTGAAATGGGGATCAAGACAGTGAGCCCCATGTGGGTCAGGGACCTTGTCCAAACCAATGATCTTGTATCATCCTCTGGTCACAACATATTGTGCCTAGTACAGTGCTCTGCACACACTCAGTGCTCATTAAATACCATTGATTGTTATTTCTTCCATCCACATATTTCAAAGCATCTGTAACAAAAGCTTCCTTTCTTGGCAATGTCCTGGGGATTTCAAGCTTAAAGTAATGGGTTATTTCCCATATGTGATCCTTTTCAGTCAAACATTCAATGAGAAACATTTAAAAAACCCTGGGACGGGTAAAACACAGTGGTAAGTGTGGATAGGAAATGCAGATGTTGATTCATCAACAGCCTCTGGTCTCCTCCAGAGACTCCATCCCCCCACCCCTGATTGCTCTTTTGCCCTCTTGCTCCACCAGAGGCATCTTGTAACACTAATGATGGTACCTGTTGAACCCTTTCAACGTGACCAAGCATTGTTCTGAGGGCTGGAATAGATGCAAGTCATCCAGGTTGGAACCAGGCCCTGTCTCTCATGGGGCTCAAATACTTAATCCCCATTTTTGTGGATGAGGTAAGTGAGTCATAGAGAAGAAAAGTGACTTGCCCGAGTCACACAGAAAACATGTCGGGGGGACGGGATTGGAATCCAAACCGATTGACTTGAAGCTACCTCAGCATTTTGTACAGCGCTCGACACCTAATCAATCCATCAATCTACCAAACATTTGTATATATTGAGGTCTTACTACGGGCCAAGCATTGTACTAAGCGCTTGGGAGAGTACAATAGAACAGTATAGAGGATACATTATCTGCCTATAACCAACTTATGATTTAGAGAAAGCGCTTAGTAAATGCCATCGTTAATTAATTATCTGACATGAGATTTCAGAAACTGTTAAGCCCTCACCCAAAAGTAACACTGATTCATTCATTCATTCAATCACATTTATTGAGTGCTTACTGTGCAGAGCATTGTACTAAGCGCTTAGAAAGTACAATTTGGCAGCAGAGGGAAACAATCCCTACCCAACAACTGGCTCACAGTCTAGGAAGGGAAGACAGACAACAAAAAAAAAACAAAATAAGTAGACAGGCATCAATACCATCAAAATCGATAAGTGGCATTATAGACAGATACACATCATTAATAGAATTAATAGAGAAATAAATATGTACAAATATACCCAAGTGTTGTGCGGAGGGGGAGCGGGTAGAGCAGAGGGAGAGAGTAGGGGCATTGGAGGAGCAGAGGGAAAGGGAGTGCTCAGTTTGGGAAGGCCTCCTGGAGGAGGTGAGCTCTCAGTAGGGTTTTGAAGAGGGGTAAAGAGTTAGTTTGGCGTTAAGCTCTCACCTCAGAGGCATTGGGATTTCTCCTACCATGAGGTAATTGGTCCGAGTACCGGCTAAGACCAGCACGAACTTCCTTGGATAAAAGGTCACCACTAGCTCTTCCATCAGTCTGGTTCAATTTCTGCCTTCCCTGCACTGTGACCAGTGGAGCGGTTGGTCTGCTTCCCCCTCACTGCCTCCCCACCCCGGGTCAGCAGTCTCTGGAGATCGCTGGGCAACCAGCATACCGTGAAAGAGGGAGTTTGTGGGTGGACGATTAGATCCAGGTGCGGAAGAATGAAGTAAATGGAACTAGGGAGTTTGGTTACAAAAACTGTATCTTTAACACGTGAACCTTTGAAAAAGCTAAGGTTTTAATGCATGCGTCTATGGAAAATCTATGATTTTACTGCATAAACCTACAAAAGCCAGACATCTATTGCACAAAATATGCCCAAACCTTGACAGAACAATGTCTCACCCCACCACGGGGTGGTTTGCACGCATACCCCAACCTCAATCTCAGATGGACAGGACCGTGAATGCCTTTTCCTCTCTAGTACTCGGCGGGACCTTTACAGAGCCTTGGGCCGGGAGTCTCAGGGTAAGCCAAAAACACTCTGTGCTGTCCTAGCCTCCACTCCAGGTTGCAAGGAGCAGGAGTTAGCCCAGATACACATAGCTTTGGTGGGGGTGGAAGTGGCACCTGGGCATACGTATTCCCCTGGCCAACTAGGCGAGCAAGCCAATATCACCACCATGTTTTGGAAAAGATTATCTATCTGATACGCATAACATCGAGCTTCTTCTGCATGGACCCTACTCTACATAGAAACCTGTTTTCGTGGACATGGCAGGCTGAGAAGGTATTGGGGAATTCGGGTGAGATGTTTAGTCCCTCTTAAGTGTAATCTTGAGCCATATCTGCAAGGTATGGCCTCTAACTACAAGTCTTTTTTACCCAAACATAAACAACTGAGAGCTTGTTAACAATTCCCGGATAACAAAGGAGAGGGCGGGCCTTTCCAAAATGGAGTCATTTTGGCTAGCTCTGGTCAGGGGACTCTGAACGCAGTTCAGGCCAGTCTCAAACTCCATCCCGTGGCCATGGGCGTCCCAATCAGTCAGATACAATGTTTATTTAGGCTGAGCACATTCAGGGGGATCTTCTAGGAGCAGCAGCGGGAAATCAAGAATGGAGAAAGCTGGTTACCAACAGATCACAAGACAATTTCAGCCATGACTTGAGTGAGGAAAGTCAAAATATGCCAGGGCCAATGTGGGAGGCCACAATGGGGAAATGTGAGGAAAGAAACACCCAAATACCCTCCAGTCTCTCGGAGTCTATTCGGGCCTTGCCAAGTCCCGAAGACTCATGGGACTGTGTCTCCCATACATTGGCCATCTGGTTTTGGAGAGAAAATCCACTGACAGCTGTGCAGACGACTTGCTCAGTGAGCTGGGCGAAGCTGTGTGGACGACATGCTCAACGACCTTGGCATAGTTCTCCTCGTGTATTTTCTTACACAAAGCCAGCGCCTACATTTCTAGTTTGACAGCATTCATTCATTCATTTCATCGTATTTATTGAGCGCTCAATTAGTGCAGAGCACTGTACTAAGCGCTTGGGAAGTACATTTCGGCAACAGAGACAATCCTTACCCAACAGACTCACAGTCTAGAACGGGGGAGATAGACAACAAAATTAAACGAAACAAGTGGACAGGCATCAGTGCATCAATATAAATAAATAGCATTAGAGATATTCAATAGTATTTATTGAGCGCTTACTATGTGCAGAGCACTGTACTAAGCGCTTGGGATGAACAAGTCGGCAACAGATAGAGACAGTCCCTGCCGTTTGACGGGCTTACAGTCTAATCGGGGGAGATGGACAGACAAGAACAATGGCAATAAATAGAGTCGAGGGGAAGAACATCTCGTAAAAACAAGATATATACACATTACCAAAATAAATCAAATAATAAAATGTACATATATACCCAAGTGCTGTGGGGTGGGGACGGGGGCTAGAGCAGGGGGAGGGAATAGGGGCGATAGGGAGGGGAGGAGGAGCAAAGGAGAAGGGGGGTTATCCTGGGACAGTGTCCTGGAGGAGGTGAGCTCGGAGGGTTGCATAACTATGGGGATGAAGAGTAGGAGCCCCATGTGGGTCAGGGACTGTTTTTGACCTGATGATCTTGTATCTAGCCCAGTGCTTAGAACATAGCTTGGCACATAGGCACCACTCCCAATCATCTTCCTAAAAATGAAGTGGAGGCTGAGCCAATATTTAGATGGTACTCTCCCTAGCACTCAGTACCACGCTCTGCCCACAGTAGGCACTCAATAAATCCCATCGATTGGCCGAAGAAGCAGATTTCCCCTAAGTCACCTGGAGGTCTTGATGACAGTCATCAAGCACTTCAGGACTGAGAGCTAGATCAATCTCAGTTATTTAGATTATAAATATACATCGTTTATATTAATATAAATACTAATTATATACTCTAGATTGTGAGCTAGTTGTGGGAAGAGAATCTGTCCACCACTTCTATGGTCCTGTAGTCTTCCAAGCTCTCAGTACAGTGCTCTGCAAACAGTAAGTGGTCAATAAATATGATGGATCAACTGATCAGTTATCCAGTTCAGACAATAAATTTTGCTAATTGCTACAAATAAAGGCAGAGCTTAATCTCTACCCATCGAGACATATCACCCTTTGTTCCAACCCACACAACGGCACTGGTCCACCCCGGGCTCAGTGGGGCTCTTGATGGCCCTATGATAAATGCCATATCTGGACAAGAATGAGGGGTATCCCATTTTCTCCCTTCCATGCTATTCTTCCAGGGTTTCCAATAGCTGCGTACATCAGCGTACAAAGCGAAATAGAAGTACAAGGCAAGCAAGGAAAATTCACAAACCGAGGTAGGTTCCTGGGAAGGGAGGACATCCATTCCCAAGGATGCCAAGTGGTTTACCGCGAGTGGACCTGAGCCGCCATAAGGCAGAGGGCTATGTGAGGGGCTGGTAAGGACCACTGTCTACATGAACACCACTTTTCCTCCACCCTGATGGGAACAAAGCCGAACCCGTCTTCCAGGCCACAACTGTGGCTTGATCCAGGCGCTGGGCTAAGGTGCAGGAGTGATGATAGAGTAAGCTATCACTACAAGTGCTGAGAACACGATCTGTAAAATTTCAACTCCCACGTGAAGAGGCTGATGGCCTGGCGCTATTCCTAGTGCTCCTCGGCTAAGGGAGAATAGGAAGCCGGTGGGAACGAGGGTCAGAGCCAGGTACGAGGCCCAAGAGGAACAATCAACCTCCGCCTCGGACATAGATCTCCCCAAGGAAGCTGAGATATCTCCCAGGACGGGCTACAAACCATCAACCACGGCCCGGAACAAGGACCTGCCCTGTATCCACCTCCTGCCCCTCCCAGACACGCTACAGGTGGTTTCTCCACAGGAGAAACCCCAAGTGCGGGGGGCAGCCCTGGAGCTGCCAGCAGCCATGACCGATGGCTGGGTGACAGTGGAGGAAATCTGCTTCCAGCAGGAGCTGATTCACTGCCTCCTCCCCGTCTTCTTCCACCTGAAGGATGAGCACCTGACAGTGGACAAAGTGAGTCTCCCCCACCCTCCACAGTCCCCATCCTCTCTGGGACCATGGTTCTGGTCTCTTGACCATCTGACACCCTTCGCTCGGGTTCTCTGTATCCAGAAAACCAGATGTATATTCTTATGGCTGGCCCAGAGCATCGGTTGGAGGTACTCACAAGCAGTAGGATGGACGCTGAGCGGGGAAGAGAGGGAAAGCACGGCCTATGGTACCATCTGGCAGGCCTTGGTGAGTACATCTGGGATGGCGGGGATGGGTGGAAGGGGCGTCCTTGAGTACAGGGAGGGAACTGTGGGGGCGGATCCCTCCTGGGGAACACATCGGTGCGATATCTTGGTTGAAAGTTCAGTTGAACAGTTGGTGGCATGTTCCCGGCCCGCAATGACCTTAAAGGCCAGAGGGATTGATTTTGGAAAGGGATAGGGAAGAGGTTGATATCCCAGTACCCTGGGGTGGAACTAGATTTTGGGGAGTTGGGCGGGGGAGGGGCATCCACAAGGAGGTTGGGGATAGGCTGGGGTCTCTCACTCTCCTTCTCTTCTTCCCCAGGTGGAGAGTTTTAAGGAAAGCCTTCCCATTTTCTTGTCCCAAGTTGTGCCATATACCAACTGCCCCCAGCAAGATGTGAAATTCACGGCCGTTGTCTTCCTCGGTGAGAGGGAAGTGGAAGGCGCTGGGGATAGAAAACAAACGTACCAACAAAAAACAAACGAACAAAAACGACGCACGATCTAGCCCGACCCATTTTCTTTGCCGGATTCCAGAGGAGGCCGCTCTTGGCTCCTCCGCCCTGCCTCCGGAGGTTGGTCATGGAAACTGCGCCGTTGTCCTTCTGGGAAGCTAGTGGTTGGATGGATGGGAGAACAAACGAGAAAATAATGGCTCGTTTCCATTCCCCTCAGTATACACCACCACCATCATTCTCGAATGCCCTCTGCTCTCGGACGAAGACTTGGAAATCTTTTTGCAGAGTGATTCCCAAAACACTCTGGAAACCAAACCCAAACCCACAGTCTCGTTCTCTATCCCTCTCTCTCTGCTATCTCTGGCCATGCTCCTTGCTTCCTCCTTTGTCTTGCTTTTCTCTATCACTTGCCTTTCTGAATGCTTGCTCTCTGGCCCTCTAGCAGTTATTTCCCCCTAGAATGTCAGGTCATAATGGGCAGGGAGATGTCTCTGCTCATTCTATTGGACTGTATTCTCCCCAGCTCTAAATGCAGTGCTCTGTACATGGTAAGCGCTCTGTAAATACCATCGACTGACAGACTGATTTCTCTGCCTTCCTCTTTCCTCTGTCTAGTCTTTCAGGCTTTTTCTCAGGGGCCCTTACCGGCTCCACAGTCCTGGCTGGGTGGTGGTAGAAGAACAGAAGGAGGAGAGCGAAAGTTATGGGCAGACAGCAGTAGAGTTGGGTGGGGAGTGCAGGACTTCTCCCCAGTCTCCGGGGTGTGATCAAAGTGTTTGTGTGTTGGGTGGGGGGCTGCTGTTAAAGCAGAGCTGCCCCACATCTTACGTGGTCTTTACCACCCCCTTGTCAGAAATTCAAACCCTGAGGATTCCTGAGATCCTACGAGAGGATCCTGGCAAAGAACGATGGCTTGTTCGTCTTCTAAGGGCTCCCATCCCGTGGGAGAAGAAGAAGGCTAGGTGGACGAGGTGGCGACTGGACGGTTTGGTGCCTCCACGTCTGGAGCTGCGGGGCTATCTTGGACCATGCCATAAAGGTTCAGGGCCCAGAAGATTGGAGAGGATCCCGGGCTCAGAAAGCCATGTGAGAGAAGGAGGCTCGGGGGCCCGGCCCCCTCTGTGATCCCCCACTTTTGCTCCGGCTGTCCCCGGGAGCAAGGAGTCAAGGCTGGAGGTGGAGCCTAACCCCAGGACTCTGGGACGGTGAGAGCTGGACCGAGCCAGAGTCAAGACAAAACCCAACCTCTTTCCTGGGTTGGGCCCGCCTTTCCTTCTGACAGTGTGGTCGGTAAGGAGTGGGGGAGGCGGCTGAGATTAGAGCTCCACTGGAGTCTGGGAGTTTGCCTGGGAGGGGGAGACCTGTCAGCCCTGGACGGCTCAGCCCCCTGACCTCCGGCACTCTGTTCCTCAGTCCCCATGGCCACACGCAAGAGGGGTAGAGTTTTCCTTGGAACAGGGCAGTTAGTGCCTCTATTCCAGTTAGGTAGTGGGGAATAGGAATATTAGGAAAATGTCTAAATCAAAGGGTGGAAAGACAGTGAGTGGAATATTAGAGGAAGGTGAAGAGACTACGAAGCCAGTTAGAATGAGGGCCGGAGTAAGGTCTTAGGGACAAGAAGCCACAAACCGGGGAGGACCATCAACCATCCCCTGTGACAAAGACCTCCCTCAAGAAACCGAGATCTCTCCAGCGAGGGGCCATAAATGGCGCGGACCATCAGCTGTGGCACGGGACAATAACCCGACCTAGGACGCTGAGATCGCTCCTTCGAGGGGCCACAAACCGGTGCGGCCTTCAACCGTGGCCCGGAACACCGACCTGCCCGAGAACCACGAGATCTCTTCACCCGATGGGCCACAAACCGGCGCGGACCATCAACCGTCTCTCGCGACAGAGACTTTCCAGAGGACGCCAAGATCTCTCCCCAGAGCGGCCTTAGCCTGGGCAGGTCATCAACTGTCGTAATCTCTGATAACCGTCTTCCTGCCCGCCAGCATTATACAATCCAGCGTTCTCGTTCTCCTGCGGCTGTGGACCGGCCTTTTTCTCCAGTTCATCTTCCCTCTTTCCCTACAGTCAGATCACCACTAAGCACCAAGCCAACCTTATTCACTTTAAATTTACCCTTTCCTGCCTTATCTCTGCCCTTTTCTCTGCCAGGCAAAATTACTTTTCTTCCCTCATTGACGACCATGCCCATCAACCCTACCAATTGTTCCGGACTTTAAACTCTCTCCTCTGGCCCCCTGTTCCTCCCCCTCCCCCATCCCTCACCCTTAATGATCCCACCACCTACTTCATTACGAAAATTAACACTGTCAGGTCCGAGCTCCCCAAAGTAACCCGTCTCCTCCATCGCTCCGATCCCAACCCTCTCCCCTACTTTCCCATCTTTACCTGCAGTATCCTCAGAGGAGATCTCCTCCCTCCTCGCAAGTGCCACCCTCTCCACCTGTGCTTTGGACCCTATTCTCGCTGACCTTATAAAACTATCGCTCCTTCTCTCCTCCCCTCCTTAACGTCTATCTTTAGCCACTCACTCTCCAATGGCTTCTTCCCCTCTGCCTTCAAATATGCCCATGTCCCCCCCATCCGAAAAAAACCCTCTCTCCACCCCACTTCCCCTTCCAGTTATCGTCTTATCTCCCTCCTACCCTTCCTTTCTAAACTCCTAGAACGAGTCATCTACACTCGCTGCTTTGAATTCCTCAACTCCAACTCTCTCCTCCACCCCCTCCAATCTGGCTGCCATCCCCTCCACTCCACCGAAACTGCCCTCTAAAAGGTCCCCAGGACCTCCTTCTCTCCAAGGACAATGGCTCCTACTCTATCCTAATCCTCCTTGACCTCTCAGCTGCCTTTGACACTGTCAACCAACCCCAACTCCTCCACACTTTATCTCAGCTTGGCTTCATGGACTCCGTCCTCTCCTGATTCTCCTCTTATTTCTCTGGCCGTTCAATCTCGGTCTCCTTCGCGGACTCCTCCTCCCCCTCCCATCCACCAACTGTAGAGGTTCCTCAGTGCTCAGTTCTTGGCCCTCTTCTTTTCTTCATCTATACTCACTCTCTTGGTGAACTCATTCGCTCCCATGGCTTCAACTATCATCTCTACGCAGATGACACCCAAATTTTACATCTCCACCCCTGTTCTCTCCTTCTCCCTCCAGGCTTGTATCTCCTCTTGCCTCCAGGACGTCTTCACCTGGATGTACTTTCCAAGCGCTTAGTACAGTGCTCTGCACATAGTAAGCGCTCAATAAATACTATTGAATGAATGAATGAGTATCTGCCCGACACCTAAAACTCAACATGTCTAAGACTGAGCTCCTTATCTTCCTTCCCAAACCCTGTCCTCTCCCTGACTTCCCTGTCGATGAGGACGGCACGACCATCCCTCCCGTCTCACAGACCCACAACCTTGGTGTCGTCCTTGACTCAGCTCTCTCATTCACCCCACACATCCAATCCATCACCAACACCTGCCGATCTCAGCTTCACAACGCCATGATCCGCCCTTTCCTCTCCATCCAAACTGCTATTGTTCTGGTACAAGCTCTCATAATATCCCGACTCAATATCCGAGCCTCCTCTCGGATCTCCCTTCCTCCTGTCTTTCCCCACTCCAGTCTATTCTTCATTTTGTGCCTGGATCATCTCCCTACAGAAACGCTCTGGGCATGTCACTCCCCTCCTCAAAAACCTCCAGTGGTTGCCTAGCAACCTTCACACGGAACAAAAACTCCTCACTCTTGGCTTCAAAGCTATCACCTTACCCCCTTCTACCTCATCTCCCTTCTCTCTTTCTACTGCCCACCCCATACACTCCGCTCCTCTGCTGCTCACCTCCTCACGATCCCTCGTTCACACCTGTCCCGCCATCGATTCCTGGCCCACGTCCTACCGCTGTCCTGGAATGCCCTCCCTCCTCACCTCTGCCAAACTAACTCTCTTCCCCTCTTCAAAGCCCTACTGAGGGCTCACCTCCTCCAGGAGGCCTTCCAAGACTGAGGACCCCTTCCTTCTGTTCCCCCTCCCTTCTCCTTCCGTCCCCCCATGCTCTGCTCTTTCCCCTTCCCCTCCCCTCAGCACTGTGTTCATTTGTATATACTATTTATTACGCTATTTATTTTGTTAATGAGGTGCATATCTCCTTGATTCGATTAATCTTGATAATGTTCTCTTGTTTTTGTTTTGCTCTGTTTTGCTTTGCTGTCTGTCTCCCCCATTTAGACTTTGAGCCCGTCATTGGTCAGGGATTGCCTCTATCTGTTGACGAATTGTACCTTCCAAGCGCTTAGTACAGTGTTCTGCACATAGTAAGCGCTCAATAAAAACTATTGAATGAAGGAATGAATGAACCTCCCTTCTCTCATTCTAAATCCCAGCCCGCACACTCTGCTTCTTTGGTGCTAACCTCACTGGTCCTCATTCTCGCATGTTCCGCCGTCGACCCCTGGTCCACGTTCTACCACTGGCCTGGAACGCCTTGCCTCTTCGCGTTCGCCAACAACCACATTTCCCTCCTTCAAAACCCGCCTAAAGGCTCACCTCCTCCGAGAGTCCTTCCCAGACTAAGCTCCCCTTTTTCGCAGCTCCCCCTCCCATCCCCATCACGAGGACTAGCTTCCTTGGCTCTAATCGCCCCCTCCCATGCCATAGCACTTGTGTATTTATATACATAGCTATAACTATTTATTTATGAGTGTCATTATTGCTGAATAGTACTTTCAAGCGCTTAATACAGTGCTCTGCAGCAGCCTGATTTAGTGGAAAGAACACGGGCTTGGGAGTCAGAAGTCATGGGTTCTAATACCGGCTCTGCCCCTTGTCAGCTATGTGACCTTGGGCAAGTCACTTAAATTATCTGTGCCTCAGTTTCCTCATCTATAAAATGGGGATGAAGACTGGGAGCCCTACTTGGGACAACCTGATTACTCTGTATCTGCCCCAGTGCTTAGAACAATACTTAGCATATAGTAAATGCTTAACAAATACCAACACTATTGTTATTATTAATAATAAATACTATTGAATTCATGAATTTATACTGATGCCGGTGTGGGCAGGAATCATCTCTATTGCTGAATTGGACTTTCCAAGCGCTTAGTACAGTGCTCTGCACACAGTAGATGCTCAATTAATACGAATGAATGAATGAATGAATGAATGAACCCGCACGTGACAAAGATCCAGATTCAAACATTTTTAAATTTCAAATCCTCTTGCCTTCACATCTACTCAGCCCCTACCTGCTTCTACCATTCACACCAACCCAGGATGTTTAGTCCGATTCACTAGGTGCTTCACTCCCAAAGCCTCAAGGACAATTCAACCAGCTCCTCAGGGTTCCCCTAAACATTGGCCCCTTCACTCCCAAGGCCCCAAGGACAATTCAACTATTCATTCATTCATTCATTCAATTGCATTTATGGAGCGCTTCATGTCTGCAGAGCACTTAAGTGCTTGAGTAATAAACAGACACATTCCATGTCCATAACAAGTTTACAGTTTACACCAACCCAGGGTGTTTAGTCCGATTCACTAGGTGCTTCACTCCCAAGTCCCCATCCTTTTACTCCTGTCCCAGCTCCACCCCCTATCCCCCTCCCCCAACACCATCCTATGTCTCACCCAAACCCTCCCCAATTCTCACACTGGCCCCTTCCCCACCATCGCCCCACCCCACAACTCACACACTCACATACCCACAGCTTCAGCCAAGAGTGACCTGTGGAGCCCCCGCTCCATCATGAGGAAGCGTCCCTTCAACCTTGACCTCTTCCTGTCCCAGTCACTCCTCCTCCCCTTCACTGAAACTTGCCTCTATCGAGACAACACGGTCTCCTCTTCTGCTCACTCTAGAGGGGGCCTCATCTCTACGAGACTCACTGGGAAAGGAGGAGATCTTGGCTTCATTCTCACTCCCCAGTGCCCCTTGCATACATTTTTCACCTCCTCCATCCTTTCCTTTGAAGCCCCTGTAAACCTCCTCAACCACCAGCTCCAGATTCTAGTAACTGTCATCTACCGACCCCACCCTGGTTCCACCTCCAACTTTTACCATTTTGATCCCTTTCTCACATTCTTTTTCTCTTTCTCCATGCCAACATTGATCCTTGGGAACTTCAATATCCACATCGATGTTGCCTATGGCCCAGCCGCGGACCGCCTTCCATCACGCCTCAACTCTGCTGCCCTCCTGCTGCACCCCATCTCGCCCACTCAGCAACTTGGACATACACTCCATCTCCTCATCTCTACCCACTGCACGATCTCTTCTCTTACCAGCTCTGAAATCCCTCTACCACCTGACCACAACCTCCTCACTTGCCTCCGCCTCCACAGACGCCCTCCCCGTGAATGTGTACTATTCCCTCTCTCCCCAACCCCCACCCCTGGTCTCTGCTCATTGACCAACAGCTTTCTACACACTGCCTCCTAGCTTTCTTCTGTCTGAACGTCAGCTCTCTGCTTTGTCCCCCAGATCTGTCCTCTGTACCCAAGTCCTCTGCTCCATCTTCCAGCGCTCTGCTTTCTGCCCTCATCCCTCTGACCCCCAGATGGCTGGCCTTTGTCCCTCAGCTCTCTGCTCCCTGCCCCTCAGCTCTATGCCCTCTGCCCCTCACCTCTCTACCCTTGTATTCTCTGTCCATCTGCCTCCTGCCTTTCTGCTCTCTGCTCTTGTGCACTCAGGTCTCTGCTTTCTGTCCCTCAACCCTCTGCTCCCTGCCCCTCAGCTCTCTAATCTCTGCCGTTCAGCTCTCTTATCTCTGCCCTTCAGCTCTCTACATAGACTGGGAGTCAGAAGAAACTGGGCTCTAATCCCACCTCTGCCACTTGTCTGCTATGTGATCCTGGGCAAGTCATTTAACTTCTCTGTGCCTCAGTTCCCTCAACTGTAAAATGGAGATTGTCCGAGTCCCATGAGGGGCAGGGACCCTGTCTAACCCAATTTGCTTATATCCCTCCTTGCGCATAGTACAGTGCCTGAACTCCTGATCTCCCTCTTGCCAAATCCAATGGCCCCTACTCCATCCTAATCCTCCTAGACCTCTCAGCTGCCTATGACACGGTGGACCACCCCCTTTTCCTGGAAACATTATCTGACTTTGGATATACTGACCCTGTCTTCTCCTAGTTCTCCTCTTATCTCTCTGGGCGTTTATTCTCAGTCTCCTTCATGGGATCCTCCTCTGCCTCTTCACCCCCCACCCTTAGCTCTGGGGGTGCCTCAAGGTTCAGCTTTGGGTCCCCTTCTATTCTCCTTCTACAGCCCACTCCCATGGAGAACTCATTCAGTCCCATACCTTCAGCTACCACCTCTATGCAGATATCAAAAATGTACATCTCCAGCCCTGATCTCTCTCCCTCTCTGCAATCTCGCTTTCCTCTTGCCTTCAAAACATCTCTTCTTGATGTCCTCCCGTCACCTCAAGCTTAGCATGTCCAAAACAGAACTCCTTATCTTTCCACTCAAGCCCTGTCCTCCTCCTGACTTTCCCATCATTGGAGATGACACCACCATCTTTCCTGTCTCACAAGCCCTTAACTTTGCCATGATGCTTGACTCCTCTCTTTCATTCAGTCCACACATTTAATCCATCACTAAATCCTGGGCTCTTCCCACTAGTCCATGCTTTTTCTCTAGGGTTCACTGGGCAATGGGGCTCTGACACTTGGTCCCTGGCAGGGAGGTGAAACAGAGGGTGGACTTTCAAGGTAGGGAGGTGGTTAATTCTGTGGGCCCAGTGGCAGTAAGAGAGGAACGATGCCTTTCCTTGCCTTCTCTATGTGGGGAGACATGGGGAGCAGAAGCTGCTGAGGATACTGGGCAGCAAATTCTTGGGAGGGGGGCAACTTCCTTCTAGAGGAGGATAAGGGTCTCCCACCCCTGAGTGGTTTGTCTGGATGCCTTCTCCCACTTAGAGAGGCTCATCCCTGGGCCTGCCTCCAACTCCCACAGGAGAAGCAGCATGGCCTAGTGGTTAAAGTATGGACTTGGGAGTCAGAGGAACTGGGTTCTGATCCTGGTCCTCCACTTGTCTCCTGAGTGACCTTGGACAAGTGAATTCACTTCTCTGAGCTCCAGTTCCCTCATCTGTAAAATGAGGATGAACACTGGAAGCCCCACCTGGGACATGGGCTGTTTCCCACCTGATTAGTATGTATCTCTCCCAGCAGTTAGCACAATGCCTGTCACCTAGTAAGCGTTTTACAAATACCATTAAAAAGACCCGACCCTGTCAGGCTGAGTTTTTGTGATTTCCCTCAGTGGGCTAGCCCTAGAAGGAATAGGGGAGGTGGTGGCGGGAGGGAAGGCCCTGATGGGTGGCAGGGAGGGCTCCTGATGGGAGAGGGAAGATGGAACAGACCGCGGAATTGGTGCCAATTTTTCCAGGAAAAAAGCGTATCCCTTTGCCAGTCCCTGGCTACTGCCCAAGGTGTAGGCTGGAACGTAGGGCAGCATTGGGCCCCAGCCCAGCTTGAAGCAACTCAAGCTATTGGAAGATCCCACCTGCCCGCCCTCCCCGACCCAGCTCTCAGGAGCCCCATTTGTCTTCACCTCAGCCCTCTACCCCTCATCTCCCTGCCACTCAACTTTCCTGTCCCTCAACTCCCTGCCTTTCAGCTACCTTACGCCCCACTCCATCCCTCTTAGCTTCCTGTTTCTCAGCTCCCAACCCTTCCCATTGTTAGTGATGGTTAGTACAATCACTCATCATATCCAGACTGGATTCCTGCATCAGCATCCTTTCTGATCTCCCAACCTCCTGTCTATGCCTACTTCAGTCTGTACTTCGCTCTGCTACCCGAATTATCTTTCTATAGAAACGCTCTGGGCATGTCACCCCTGCCCCCGAACTGGTTGCTTATCAACCTTGGTATCAAGCAAAAACTCCTCACTATTGGCTTCAAAGCTCCCCTTAACCATGACCCTGTTACCTCACCTCCCTTCTCTCCATCTACAGTCCAGTCCCCACACTCCGCTCCTCTGCTGCTAATCTCCTCGCTGTGCCTCCTTCTTGCCTGTCGTGCCATTCACCCCTGGTCGACTTCCTACCTCTGGCCTGGAATACCCTCACTCCTCACATCTGCCAAACTAGCACACTTCCCCCCGCAAAGCCCTACAGGAAACCATCCCAGAATGAACCCCCTTTTCCTCTGCTCCTCCTCCCCTCCCCATTGCCATCATTCCCTCCCTCTGCTCTACCCCCCTCCCCACTCCACAGCACTTGTGGATATATGTACACATTAATTATTCTATGTCATTTCATTAATGATGTGTATATATCTATATTTCTATTGATTTATATTGATGCCTGTCTACTTTTTTTGTTTTGTTTTGATGTCTTTCTCCCCCCTTCTAGACTGTGAGCCCGTCGTTGTATAGGGGTTGTCGCTGTCTATTGCCGAATTGTACTTTCCAAGGACTTAGTACAGTGCTGTGCACACAGTAAATGCTCAATAAATACGAAAGAAAGAAAGAAAGAAAGAAAGAAAGAAAGAAAGAAAGAAAGAAAGAAAGAAAGAAAGAAAGAAAGAAAGAAAGAAAGAAAGAAAGAAAGAAAGAAAGAAAGAAAGAAAGAAAGAAAGAAAGAAAGAATACCCCCATAGCTCCCTGCCTCTCAGTTTCCTCCTCCTCAGCTCCCTCCTCCTCAACTCTCTCAATCTCAGCTCCCTGCTCCTTAACTCTTTGCCCGCCCAGGTCCTTAACCTCCTGCCCTATGTCCCCATGCTCTTCAATCGCTGCCCCTAAGCTCTCGGCTCTCTACACTCCAAGCTCTCTAGTCTCTGCCCCCCAGCTCTCTAGTCTCTGCCCCACAGCTTTCAGGTCCCTCATATTTCGGCTCTCTCTCCTTCAGCTTTCTACTCTCTGTCCCTGGATCTCTGCCTCTCTGCTCCCTGCCTCCCTGGTCTCTGCTCCCCTGCTCCGTGATCATTGCCCTCCTACTCTCTGATCAATGTCCTAAAGTTCTCTTTTCCCTCCCCTCAGTACTTGGTTCCCTGCCCCTTAGATCTCTAGTCTCTAACCCCACAACTCTCTGTTTTCTGCCTTCCTGACCTCTGCCTCCCAGCTCTCTGCTTTCTGCCTCCAAGCTCTCTGCTCTCTAGCTCTCTCTTATTGCACCCCAGCTCTCTGTTCTCTGCCTCTCAGCCCTCAGGCCCTCAGATCTCTACCCTTCAGTTTTCTGTCCCTCATATTTCTCCTCTCTGCACTTCAGCTCTCTGTTCTCTGCCCCCCTGCTCTCTGACCTTTGACCTCCAGCTCTATGATCCATGCCCCTCAGTTGTCTCTACTCCCCCTTCAGCACTCTGCTCCCTGCCCCTCAGCTATATGATCCCTGACGCTCAGTTCACTGCTCCCTTTTGCTCAGCTTGCTCTCTCTGCCCCTCTGCTTTCTGCCTCCTCTCTCTGCTCACTTGCTCTCTGCTCCTGTGCTCTCTATCCCTCTAACCTCTGTCCCCTGATCTCTGCCATTGGGTCAGTGTCTCCCAGCTCTCCACTCTCTGCCTGCCAGCTCACTGCCACTCTCTCCACCAGCGCTCCGCTCACTGCCACCAGGTCTCTGATACCTGTGCTCCAGTCCTATGCTCTCTGTGTGCCCAAGCTCTATGTTCTCTGCTCCCAATTCTCGGCTCCATGCCCTTCAGCTCCTTGCTCTTCTGTGTGCCCCAGTTCTCTACCCCCTGTTCTTTACCCTCTCCTTTCTACCCATTTCCTCTCTACCCCCTGATCTCAAGCTTTCATCTCTACACTTTGCACAGTACCCACTGTTCTGTACAGCCTGCCCTCTAGTTGTCATCTCTCTGCCTTCCAGACCTCTCCTTTCTGCCCCGCTGTGTCTCTCCTTTCCGCCCTCAAGACTCTTCTTTCTGCCCATTAGTTCTCTCCTCTCTACCCTCTAGGTCTCTCCCCTTTGCCCACTCTCCCCTCTCTACCCTCCAGCTCTCTGCTTTTTGCAGCCCAGCTCTCTGCTCTCTACCCAGAGCTCTCTATTCTCTGTCCCCTAGTTCTGTAGTCTCTACCTCATAAGTATTGAATCTCTACCTTCAGGTCTACAGTCTCTGCTCTGCTGTTCACTAGACTTTGCCCCTCAGCTCTCTGTTTTCTGTCCCTCAGCTCTCTGTTCCGTGATCCCTGGGTCCCTGCCCCATTGGCTCCTGTTTTGCAGGCCTCTGCCCCCCAGGTTCTCTGTCCCTGAGCTCTCTGCCCCCGAGAGCTCTGCTATCTGCCACGACCTCTCTGCCCCCAGTTCTTTGCCCCTCTCCCTTATCTCTCTGACCTATCCTCCAGCTCTCTGCCCTGCCCCCCATTTCTCTGTTCTCCACCCCCAGCACTCTATTTTGTATCCCACAGACCATCTCCTTCTCCTCCGCACCTTGTCTCACCTTGGCTTCACCGACTCCGTCCTCTCCTGGATCTCCTCTTATTTCTCTGGCCGGTCATTCTCGGTCTCCTTCGCAGGCTCCTCCTCCCCCTCCCATCCTCTAACTGTTGGGGTTCCTCAAGGGTCAGTTCTTGGACCTCTTCTCTTCTCCATCTACACTCACTCCTTTGGTGAACTCATTCGCTCTCACGGCTTCAACTATCATCTCTATGCAGATGACACACAATCTACATCTCTGCCCCTGTCATCTCCCCCTCCCTTCAGGCTTGTATCTCCTCTTGCCTCCAGAACATCTCTACCTGGATGTCTTCCCGCCACCTAAAACTCAACATGTCCAAAACTGAGCTCCTTATCTTCCCTCCCAAGCCCTGTCCTCTTCCTGACTTCACTATCACTGTGGATGATATGACCATCCTTCCCGTCTCTCAAGCCCACAACCTAGGTGTCATCCTTGACTCGGCTCTCTCATTCACCCCATACATCCAATCTGTCACCAAGACCTGCCAGTCTCACCTTTATAATATCGCCAAGATCTGCCCTTTCCTCTCCACTCAAACGGCTACCTTACTGGTACAGGTTTTCATAATATCCCGCCTGGATAATTGTGTCAGCCTTCTCTCTGATCTCCCCTCCTTCTGTCTCTCCCCACTCCAATTTATTCTTCATTCCACTGCCAGGCTTATCTTCCTGCAGAAACGCTCTGGGCATGTCACTCCCCTTCTTAAAAACCTCCAGTGGTTGCCTATCAACCTCCGCACTTAACAAAACGTCTCACTCTAGGCTACAAGGCTCTCCATTACCTTGTCCCCTCCTACCTCTCCTCCCTTCTCTCTTTCTACTGCCCAACCCGTAGGCTCCACTCCTCTGCCGCCCACCTCCTCACCGTCCCCCATTCTCACCTATCCCGCGGTCGACCCCTGGGCCACGTCCTCCCGCTGTTCTGGAATGCCCTCCCTCCTCACCTCCGCTAAACTAATTCTCTTCCCCTCTTCAATGCCCTACTGAGAGCTCACCTCCTCCAAGAGGCCTCCCCAGACTGAGCTCCCCTTTTCCCTCTGCTCCCTCTGCTGCCTCTCTACCCCCCCTTCACCTCCCCTCAGCTAAGCCCCACTTTTCCCCCCCTTTCCCTCTACTCTTCCCCCTCTCCCTTCCCCTCCCCTCAGCATTGTGCTCGTCTGCTCATTTGTATATATTTTTATTACCCTATTTATTTTGTTAATGAGATGTACATCCCCTTGATTTCATTTATTGCTATGGTTTTTGCCTGTCTGTCTCCCCTGATTAGACTGTAAGCCCGTCAATGGGCAGGGACCATCTCTATCTGTTGCCCATTTGTACCTTCCAAGCGCTTAGTACAGTGCTCTGCACATAGTAAGCGCTCAATAAATAGTATTGATGAATGAATGAATGAATGAATGAATGAATGAATCTCCAGCTCTCTTCCCCCCAGCTCTAGCCCCCCCAGCTCTCTGATCTCGGCCTTCCAGCTCTATGCTCTTGGCCCCCCAGCTTTCTGCTTTTGGTACCCTTTCAATTTTCTGGTTTTTGCCTCCCCAACCCCAGCTCTGTGCTCACCTGCCACTCACCCTTCTGCCACTCAGCTCTCTGTATCCCCAGCTCCCTTCCCTTAAGCTCCCTTCCACTCCCAGCCCACCTCTCCGGCTTTCTGCCCTGCCCAGCTCTCTGCCCCTGACTCTCTCTGCTCCTCCCACCGTCTCTATGACCTTCCCCCTCTTCTCAGCCAAACAGCACTCTGCCCTTGCCCCAAGCTCTCTGCTCTCTGCCCCCAACCTCTCTGTTTGCTGGCCCCCAGCTCTCTGCTCTTTGCTTCCCAGTTCTCTGCTCCCTGCCCTGGCCATCAGCTCTCTGCCTACCCCTCAGCTGTCTGATCTTTGCCCCCTAGCTCTCTGCCCTCTGCCCCTCAGCTCTCTGCCCTCAACATCTAGCTCTCATCCCCTTGTTCTCTGCGCCCCCGTCATCTACACTTCCCGGGCTCTATGCCCCCGATGGCTCTCTGTCGTCCAGAAGTCTATTCTCTGCCCTCAGGTCGCCCCTAGAATTATGCCCTCAGCCCTTTACAATGTCTCCTAGCCCTCTATGCTGACCCATATCTCTGCCTTGCCCTGCTTCCCTCTGGTCTCTGCTCACCCTCTCCCCTCCTGCAGCTCTCTGCTCCCTATTGACCAGCTCTCTGTCCCCATGCTCTCTGCCCCTCTGCTCTATGCCCGTTTGCCTTCTTCCCCTCTGCCCCTCTGATCTCTAACCCTCTGTCCCTCTTTTCTCTGTCAGCTCTCTTCCCCTCTGGCCTCTGCCCTTTAGCTCTCTGTTCTCTGTATGTCCCAGTTTTGGGCTCTCTGCCACCCACCTCAGGTCTCTGCTCCCCCAGTTCTCTGGTCTCTGTACTGCATCCCCAACCCAGGTCTCTGTCCCTCAGCTCTCTGCGTCCACCCAGTTCTCTGATATCTGCCCCCCACCTCTCTGCCGCTCAATTCTCTGGATCCCTGGCTCTCTACTCCTCAGATCTCTACTCCTCAGGTCTGTGCCCCTGACTGTTGTCCCCGAGCTCGCTGCCCCACCGGCGTCCTGTCCCCTGCCCCCGAGCTCTCTGACCTCTGCCGCCAGCTCTCTGACTCTGCCCCCAGTTTTCTGTCCTTTGCCACCAGCACTCTGTCCTCTACTCCAGCTCTCTGTCCTCTGCCCTGCAGCTCTCTGCCCTTGACCCACAGCTCTCTGTCCTCTTCCCCCTAGCTCTCCAGCTTCTACCCCTCAACTCTATCCTTACACCCCAGATCTCTGCCCTCTGTCCATAACTCTCTGCCCTCTATCCCCAGCTCTCTGCCCTTTCCCTGCAGCTCTCGGCCCCTCAGCCCTCCGCCCTCTGACTATCAGCTCTCTGCCTTTTGCCCCAAACTCTGCTCTTTGCTTACCAGCTCTCTGCCCCCTGCCCCCCATCTCTCTGGTCTTTGTCCCCCAGCACTCTGCTCTCAGACACTCAAGTCTCTGCTCTCAGACTCTCTTCAAACCCTCGGGTCTCTGTTCCCCGCCACTAGGGTCTCTGTTCCCCACTCCTCAGCTCCCTGCTCTCAGCTCCTCAGCCCTCTGGCCTCTGCCCCTCAGCCTGCTTAGTTCTGCCCCTCAGCTCTCTGGCCTCTGCAACTCAGCTAGCTGGCCTCTGTCTTTAGTTATCTGGCCTCTAACCTCCAGCTGTCTGGTCACTGCTCCTCAGCTCTCAGGCACCTGACCCTCAATGTCCAGCCTTCTTCCCCTCAACCATTTGGCCTCTGTCTCTCAGCTCTCTGGCATCTGCCCCTCAGCTCTCTATCCTCTGCCCCACATGTATCTGTCCTCTAACCTCTAACCAGCAGCTGTCTTCTAACCATTTGCTTTTGTTCCTCTACCCCTCATTTCTCTTTCCTCTGCCCCTCAGCTCTCTGTCCTTTGCTGCTCAGCTCTCTGTTCTCTGCCCCTTAACCCTGTGTCCCTCAACTCTCTGGCGTCTTCCCCTAATCTCCCTGCTCTCTTTCACTCAGCTATCAAGCTTCTGCCCTTCAGGTGTCAGGACTCTGCCCTTCAGCTTTCTGGCCTCTGCTCCTTAGTATTCTAGGCCCTGCTCTTAGTTCTCTGGGTTCTGTCCCTTAGCTGTCTGGTCTCTTCCTGCAGCTGGCTGGCCTCTGCCCTTCAGCTCTCTGGCCTTTGTCCCTCAGCTTTCTGGCCTCTGTCCCTCAGATGTCTGGCTTCTGCCCCTCAGCTCTCTGGACTCTGCCCATCAGTTCTCATGCCTATTCCCCATAGCTCTCTGCCCTCTTCCCCTCAGCTCTCTGACCTCTGCCCCTCAGCTCTCTGGCCTCTGCCCCTCAGCTTTCTGGTCTCTCTCCCTCAGCTCTCTGGCCTTATCCCCTTGTATTCTATGCACTGCCTTTCAGCTCTCTGTCCTCTGCTCCTCAACTGTCTGGCTTCTGCTCCTCAGCTGTCTGGCCTCTGGCCCTCAACTGTCAGGACTCTGCCCTTCAGCCCTCTGGCCTATTCCCCACAGCTCTTTGGCCTCTTCCCCTCAGTCCTCTGACCGCTGCCCCTCAGCTCTCTGATCTTTGCCCCTCAGCTCCCTGGTCTCTGCCCTTCAGCTCTCTGACCTCCACTCCTCAGCTCTCTGGCCTCTGCCTCTCAGCCATCTTGCCTCTGCACCTCAGTCTTTGCTCCTCAACTCTCTGTGCTCTGCCCATAAGTCTTTTGCCGCTCAGCTCTTGGTCTCTACCCCTCAGTTCTCAGGGCTCGGTCCCTCCACTCTCTGGCCTTGGCCCGAGCTCCTTGCCTCTGTCGCCTAGCTCTCTACCCTTTAGCTCTCTGCTCCTCCCCTCTCTGCCCTCTGCCCTTCTGTTCTCTGTTCCCAGCTCTCTGCCCTCAGCTCACGGCCCCTTCCCCTAAGCTCTCTGGCCTCTTCCCCTCAGCTGTCTGTCCTTCACCCCTCAGCTCTCTGCCCTACACTCCTCAGCACTGTGCATTCTGCCTCTTCAGCACTCTGCGATCTGCCCCTCAGCTCTCGGGACTCTGCCTTTTAGCTTTCTGACCTCTGTCCCTCACCGCTCTGGTCTCAGCCCCTCTCTTCACTGACCTCTGTCCCTCAGTTCTCTGATCTCTGCCCCTAAGATCACTGGCCTCTGCACTTTAGCTCTCTAGCCTTGGCCTCTCTGCTCTCAGGCTTCTTCCCCACAGCTCACTAGCTTCTCTAGCTCAGCTCTCAAACCTCTACCTCTAAGTTCTCAGGCCTCTGCCCCACTGCTCTCTGTCATCTTCCTCTCCACTATTTATCCTCTGCCTCTCTGTTCTCTGGCCTCCATCTCTCATTTCTCCGGTTCAGCCCCTCAGTCCTCTTGCCTAACACCCAAAGTCCTCTGGCCTCAGATCCTCAGCTCTCTAGTCTCTGCCCCTCAGCTCTCTTGCTTCTGACCCTCAGCTCTCAGGCCACTATCCCTCACCTCTGTGGCCACTGTCGCTCAGCTCTCTAGATTCTGACCTTGGCCTCTCAGGTCTCTGACCCTCAGCTCTCAGGCTTCTGCCCCTCAGCTGTGTGTCATCTTCCTCTATGCTCTTTGTCATCTTCCTCTCTCTTCTCTGGCCTCAGCCCCTCATTCCTCTGGCCTCAGCCTCTCAGTCCTCTGGCCTCAGCCCCTCAGCTCTCTAGCTTCTGCCCCTCAACTCTCTTGCTTTTTCCTCTCAGCTCTCTTTCGTCTGCTCCTCAGCTCTTAGACCCTTTCACTCAGTTCTCTGTCCTCTAGCCCTCATCTTTCAGCGCCTTCCCCTCAGCTTTCTGCCCTCAGCTCTCTTGACTCTTCTATTCAATTCTATGGCCTCTGTCTCTCAAGTCACTGGTCTCACCCACTCAGTTATCTGTTATCCATCCTTCAGCTATCTGGCCTCCACTCCTCAGCTTTCTGTCCTGTGCCCCTCAGCTCTCTGGCCAATGCCACTCTTCTCTCTGCCCCTGAGATCTCTGCTTCTCATCCCCCTGGCCTCTGCTCCTCAGCTTTCCAGCATCTTCCACTCAGCCCTCTAGCCTCTGCCCCTCTGTTATCAGAGCTCTGCCCCACAGCACTCTGAGCTCTGCCCCTCTGTTCTGGGGCCACTTTCTCAGCTTTATGGCCTCTTCCCCTTAGCTCTCTATCCTCTGGCCTTCAGTTCTCTGTCCTCTGATCCTGAGCTGTCTGGCCAATGCCACGCTTCTCTCTGCCCATTAGATCTCTGTTCCTTATCCAACTGGCCTCTGCTCCTCAGCCTGCTGACCTCTGCCCCTCTGCTATCAGTGCTCTACCCCATAGGACTTTGACCTCTGCCCCTCTGTTTTTAGTTCCTCAGCTCTCTGTTCTCTGACCCTCAGCTCTCTGTACTCTGATCTTCAGCTCTCTGTCCTCTGATCCTCACTCTTTATTTTCTACCCCTCAGCTCCCTGTCCTTCGGCTTCTTGTCTCTCACTCTCCTCCACCTTATAGTTCCCTGCATCTCAGCTATCTACTCTCTGCCCCCTTTCTCTCTGCTCTCTTGCTCTCTGAGCATTGCTCCCAGGTTTGCTGATCCATGCCCCTCACTTCTCCCTTCCCTCTCCTCAGCACTCTGCTCTCTGCTCCTCATATCTCTGCTTTCTGCCCATCAGCTCTCTCTTCTCTCCTCCCCCGCTCTCTGATCATTGATCCTCAATCTCTGTGATCCTGCCCCTCAGCTCTCTGCTCCATTTTTTACACAGGGCAGGCTTTAACAGATCAGGTCATTTGCATAAACCCACCCTTGGCTGAGACAGTCTACTTTCATTAGCCTTCCTGAAGATGCGCCCTCTGCAGGGAACCCTCATCCATCCCCTGTGTTGCTGGTTCCTTGTTCCGTGGCTTCTCCTTGGCAGTTGAGCACAACGTAGTCATTGCTCGTTCACCAAAGGGAAGGGGCACCCTGAGGGAGCCACTCAGACTGCAGATTGGGCCCGGGACTAGAGGGACTCACCGCGTAGTGAGCTCACCGGGGAAAGGAGTACTTGCTACAACTTCAGAGGCACTCCAAAGTGGCGCTGGTTAAGGCCCTCAGAATCTGTAATGATAATGATAATGTTAGTATTTGCTAAGCGCTTACTATGTACACAGCACTGTTCTAAGCGCTGGGGTAGATACAGGGTAATCAGGTTGTCCCACGTGAGGCTCACAGTTTTTATCCCCATTTTACAGATGAGGTAACTGAGGCCCAGAGAAGTGACGTGACTTGCCCACAGCCACACAGCTGAAAAGTGGCAGAGGTGGGATTCGAACCCATGACCTCTGGCTCCCAAGCCCGGGCTCTTTCCACTGAGCCACGCTGCTTCTCTGGCACATCTCTTCCAAGGGGACTTTCCCAGCTCGCTCTCCCTCTGTGTCATCTATGCACTTGAGTCCTGTCACCTTTGGGCATTTGATGATCGCCCCCCCCATAATACCACAGTGCTTAAGTACATACTTTTAAATAAGCTAAATTTCTTGTGTATCTTAATGTCTGTCTTCTCCAGTAGACTGTGAACTCGTTGTGGTCAGGGAATGAGTAACCTAATTCTCTTGTAATGTCTTCTCCCAAGCACTTTGAACAGTATTCCGCATACATTAAGTAATCAATAAACACCACTGAGTGACTGAAGGACACGGACCTAGGGGGCAGACAGTTGAAGGAAAGAGAGCAAAGGGGCAGAACTCAGTTGAGCAAAGATGCGAAATGCAGAGACCCCAGGGACAGAGAGCAGAGGTACATAGCCCTGAGGGGAAGAAAGCAGAGGGACAGAGACTTGGGGCAGGAGGGCGGTTGGAGAGGGCTAACAGGGGGAAGAAAACATGGGGGCCGATAATGGGGTAGGGTAGTGTTATGAAGGGGACAGAAAACGTGGGGTAGAGAGCTGAGGAGCAGAGAGCAGGGGGACAGACAGCTGAGAGAGAAAGATAACTGAGGGGGGAAGAGAGCAGAGGGGGACAGGGACCTGAAGTGAAGAGAGCTGAGAGGGACAGGGTGCTGAGGGGCAGAGAGCTGAGAGGCAGCAAGTTTTGGATTAGAGAGCAGGAAGGAGCGGTGGGGGGCGGGGTGGGAGAGATCTGACAGGAAGCCGTCTGGGGAAAAATACCCGAGGGGTAGAGAGCAGAGAACTCAGAGCCAGAGAGCCAAGAAGTGTGTGCGTGTGTGTGTGTGTGTGTGTGTGTGTGTCGTGGGAGGGCGGGGCGTGGATGGGTAGACAGCAGAGCACTGGGGGGCAGAGAGTTGAAAACTAATGGGCAGGGAGCTGAAGTTCAGGTAGCAGAGACCTGAGGGGAATTCAACAGAGAGCAAGGAACTGAGGCGCAGGGACCTGGGGCACAAAGAGCAGGGGGCAGTGAGCTGAGGGGCAGACTTGGGAAACCAGGGATCCAGAGACTTGGGGGTAGACAGCACAGAACTGGAGTGCAGACAGCTGGGTGGTAGAGTTCAGCTGGGCAGAAACCATGGGGACAGAGATCGGGGGAGAAGAGACTGGGGAATGAGAGAAGTGGGGTAGGGTACAGGGGGTTACAGGGCAGAGAGTCAAGAGCAGAGGGGCAGGGAGCAGAGAGCTGAGGGGCAGAGAACAGAGGAGCAGAACTGAGCAGCATTCATTCAATTGTATTTATTGAGTACTTACTCTGTGGAGAGCATTATACTAAATACAATATAGCAGTTAACGGACACGGACTTACAGTCTACAGCAGGGGAGACAGAGATTAATATAAATCAATAAATTACAGATATGTACATAAGTGCTGTGGTACTGGGTGGTGGGGGCGGAGACAGATGACGAAAGGGGGCAAGTCAGAGTGTTGCAGAAGGGAGTGGAAGAAGAGGAAAGGACGGTTTAGTCAGGGAAGGTCTCTTAGGGGAGATGGGACTTCACTAAGGCTTTGAAAGGGAGGAGAGTAATGGCTAGATTTGAGGATGGAGAGCCTTCCAGGCCAGAGGGAGAATGTGGGTGAGCGGTCACTGGTGAGATAGAAGAAATTGAGGTACAGTGAGAAGATAAGCATTAGAGAAGTGAAGTGTGCAGCTGGGTTGTAGTAGAAGAGTAGCAAGGTGAGGTAGGAGGGGGCAAGGTGATTGAGTGTTTTAAATAATAATGATGGAATTTGTTAAGTATTTACTATATGCCAGGCACTATAAAGCCAATGGTGAGGAGCTTGTATTTGATGCGGAGGTGGATGGGCCACCACAGGTGTTTCTTGAGAAGTGGGGAAACTTATCCTGAATGTTTTTGTAAAAACATGATCCAGGCAGCTGAGTGAGGTACGAACAGCAGTGGGGAGAGATAGGAGCCTGAGAAGTTGTCAAGGAGGCTGATACAGTATTCAGGGTGGGAGAGGATGAGTGATTGTATTAAGGTGATAGAGATTTGGATGGAAAGGAAAGGGCAGATTTTAGCAATGTTGTGAAGGTTGAGCCAACAGGATTTTGTGATGGATTGAATATGTGGGTTGAGTGAGAGAGAGGAGTCAAGGATAATGCCAAGGTTATGGGCTGGTGAGACCGAAGGGAAGTCTATTTGTGAGGGAAGCTCTGTCCACCCAGAATGGTCTGGTGCTCACCTCCTAACACCTTCCCCCTCACCCAGAAAATCAGGGTTTAGTGGATAGTGCATGGACTCCACCACACATCTGCTATGTGATACTGGAAAAACCACTTCACCTCTTTGTGCCTCATTCATTCATTCATTCAATAGTATTTATTGAGCGCTTACTATGTGCAGAGCACTGTACTAAGCGCTTGGGATGAACAAGTCGGCAACAGATAGAGACAGTCCCTGCCGTTTGACGGGCTTACAGTCTAATCGGGGGAGATGGACAGATGAGAACAATGACAATAAATAGAGTCAAGGGGAAGAACATCTCGTAAAAACAATGGCAACTAAATAGAATCTGCAAAAGGGGGACTAAGACTGTGAGCACCATGTGGGACAAGGAAAATATGTTCAATCTGACTCAACTGCATCCAACCCTGTGCCTAGCTTGGTGCCTGGCAAATTACAAGAAGCTGAGGAGCAGTGAGTTGAGGGGAGAAAGCATAGACCTGAGGGACAGAGTACGGAAAGCTGAGCGGCAGAGCCTAGAGAGCTAGAGTACATCTCATTAAAAGAATAGCAATAAATAGAATCAAGGTGATGAACATCTTATTAACAAAATAAATAGGGTAATAAAAACATATACAATGGAGAGGACGAGTGTAGGGCTGAGGGGAGGGAAAAGGAGAGGGGAGAGCAGAGGGAAGGGGGGGGGAATGGGGCTTAGTTTAGGGAAGGGGAGGGGTGTAGCGGGGGAGCAGAGGGAGCAGAGGGAAAAGGGGAAGCTTGAATGAACGGCCAGAGAGGATAAAGGGGAGAACCAGGTGAAGCCAAGGTGAGATGAAGTGTGGAGGAGAAGGGGATGTTCAACACTATCAAAGGCAACTGAGAGGTCTAGGAGGATTAGGATAGTATAGGAGCCATTGGATTTGGCGAGAAGGAGGTCATGGGTGACCTTTGATAGAGCAGTCTCGGTGGAGTGGAGGGGCGAAAGCCAGATTGGAGGAGGTCCGGGAGAGAGTTGGAGTTGAGGAATTCGAGGCAGCGAGTGTGGACGACTCGTTCTAAGAGTTTGGAAAGGAAGGGTAGGAGGGAGATAGGACGATAACTGGAAGGGGAAGTGGAGTGGAAAGAGGGTTTGTTTTAGGATGGGAGAAACATGGGCATGTTTGAAGGCAGATGGGAAGAAGCCATTGGAGAGTGAGTGGTTAAAAATAGAAGTTAAGAGGGGAGAAGGGAAGGGGCGATAGTTTTTATAAGGTGAGGGGAAATGGGGTCCGAAGCACAGGTGGAGGGTATGGCACTTGCGAGGAGGGAGGAGACCTCCTCGGAGGATACTGCAGCTAAGAATTGGAAAGTAAGGGAGAGGGTTGGGCGCGGGGCAAAGGAGAAGGGGAAGGCGTGACTTGTGTTTGGCGGAGGTGAGGAGGGAGGGCATTCCAGGCCAGCGAGAGAACGTGGCCCAGGGGTCGATGGCGGGATAGGCGAGAACGGGGGACGGTGAGGAGGTGGGCGGCAGAGGAGCGGAGCGTGCGGGGTGGGGAGTAGAAAGAGAGAAGGGAGGAGAGGTAGGAGGGAGGAGGTAGGAAGTGATGGAGAGCCATGAAGCCTAGAGTGAGAAGTTTTTGTTTTGTGCGGAGGTTGGTAGGTAACCACTGGAGGTTTTTAAGGAGGGGTGTGACATGCCCAGAGCGTTTCTGCAGGAAGATGAGCCGGGCAGCAGAATGAAGAATAGACTGGAGCGGGGAGAGACAGGAGGGAGATTAGAGAGAGCACAATAATCCAGCTGGGACATTATGACAGCCTGTACCAGTAAAATAGCCTTTTGGGTGGAGAGGAAAGGGCGGATCTTGGCGATATTATAAAGGTGAGACCGGCAGGTCTTGGTGACAGATTGGATGTATGGGATGAATGAGAGAGCCGAGTCAAAGATGACACCCAGCTTGCGGGTTTGAGAGACGGGAAGGATGGTCGTACCATCCACAGTGATAGGGAAGTCAGGAAGAGAACAGGGTTTGGGAGGGAAGATAAGGAGCTCAGTTTTGGACATGTTGAATTTTAGTTGGCGGGCAGAGATCCAGGTAGAGACGTCTCAGAGGCAGGAGAAGATACAAGCCTGAAGGGAGGGGGAGAGGACGGGGCAGAGATGGAGATCTATGTGTCATCTGCATAGAGATGATAGTTGAAGCCGTGAGAGCGAATGAGTTCCCCAAGGGAGTGAGTGTAGATGGAGAAGAGAAGAGGGCCAAGGACTGACCCTTGAGGAACCCCAACAGTTAGAGGATGGGAGGGGGAGGAGGAGCCTGCGAAGGAGACCGAGAATGAACGGCCAGAGAGATAAGAGGAGAACCAGGAGATTAACAGAGTCCGTGAAGCTAAAGTGAGATAAGGTGTGGTGAAGAAGGCGATGGTCAACAGTGTCAAAGGCAGCTGAGAGGTCAAGGAGGATTAGGATAGAGTCGGAGCCATTGGAACTGGCAGGAAGGAGGTCATGGGTGACCTTTGAGAGAGCAGTCTCGGTAGAGTGGAGGGGCCGGAAGCCAGATTGGAGGGGGTCCAGGAGAGAATGGGAGTTAAGGAATTCTAGGCAGCAAGTGTAGACGACTCGTTCTAGGAGCTTGGAAAGGAAGGGTAGTAGGGAGATAGGGCAATAACTGGAAGGGGAAGTGGGGTCAAGAGAGGGTTTTTTTTAGGATGGGGGAGACATGGGCATGTTTGAAGGCAGAGGGGAAGAAGCCATTGGAAAGTGAGCGGTTAAAAATAGAGGTTAAGGAGGGGAGGAGGGAAGGGGCGATGGTTTTTATAAGGTGAGCGGGAATGGGGTCCGAGGCACAGGTGGAGGGGGTGGCACTTGCGAGGACGGAGGAGATCTCTGAGGATACTGCAGGGAAAGATGGGAAAGTAGGGGAGAGGGTTGAGATGGGGGGAGGCAGAAGGGGGAGGGGTGACTGTGGGGAGATCAGACCTGATTGTGTTAATTTTCGTGATGAAGTAGGTGACCAGATCGTTGGAGGTGAGGGATGGGAGAGGGGGAGAAACAGGGGGCCTGAGGAGAGAATCAAAGGTCCGGAACAATTGGCGGCGGTGACGGGCATGGGTGTCGATGAGGGAAGAAAAGAAGTTTTGTCTGGCGGAGGAGAGGGCAGAGGTAAGGCAGGAAAGGATAAAACTGAAATGAAAAGGGTTGGCTTGGTGCTTGGACCTTCGCCAGCAGCGCTCAGCAGCTCGGGCGTAGGAGCGTAGGAGGGGGACAGAGGTAGTGACCCGGGGCTGTGGGTTAGTGGAGCGAGAGTGGCGGAGGGAAAGGGGGGCGAAAGAGTTGAGATGAGTAGAGAGGGTGGAGTTGAGAGTGGTAACCTGATCATCGAGAGCGGGAAGAGAGGACGGGGGGGAGGTGGGGAGAGATGCTTTTGGAGTGCTGGATGGGATCAAGAGAGCGGAGGTCTCTGTGGGGGACTAGTACAGATTTGCAGGGGAGAGGATGTGAGAGAGGAGGCAGGTGAGAAGGTTATGGTCTGAGAGAGGGATTTCAGAGTTGGTGAGGGAGGAGATAGTGCAGCGGTAGGAGATGACGAGATCGAGGGTGTGACCATGGTGAGTGGGCGAGGTATGGTGGAGCAGGAGGTTGGCAGAGTCGAGGAACGATGGCAGGCAGGCGGCAGAGGAGTCACCGGGTACATCCATGTGGATGTTGAAGTCTCCAAAGATCAGAGTGGGCAGAGAGAAGGAGAGAAAGAATTTGAGAAAGGGGTCAAGGTGGTTGAAGAAGTCAGTGGAGGGACCGGAAGGGCGGTAGATGACGGCTCCGAGTATCTGGACGGGGTGGTAGAGGCGAATGATATGGGCTTCAAAGGGTGGGAAGGAGAGGGAAGGGGGAGGAGGGATAGTGCGGAAGCGGCATCGGGGTGAGAGAAGGAAGCCGACGCCTCCTCCCTTTTCGTTGAATCTGGGGGAGTGGGAGAAGGGGAGGTCTCCGCTGGAGAGATCAGCGGTGGAGACCGTGTCTTCAGGAGTGGGCCACGTTTCCATAAGGGCGAGGAGGAAGAGAAATCGGGAAAGGAAAAGTTCAAGGATGAAAGGTAAATTAGCCTATAATGGAGCGGGGATTCCAGAGGCCACTCTTGAAAGTAACTGTGGGTGCGGCTGGGCAGTCGGGGAGGGGGGGGAGGGGATGGGAGTGTTTGGATGGGGACGAGGTGGCGGGGCACTGGACGGGGACGGGGGAGGAGGGGTGGCGGTGGGACAGGAGGACTGGGATGAGGCAGGAAGAGGGGAGGGTGGGAGGAGGGGGTTAGGTGGATAGGAGCGTAGGGGGAGGGGGAAGAGGGGGGTGCTGATAAAGTGGGGTTCGAGGGCGAGGGAGAGGAGCGGGGGAGGAGGCAGAGGAGAGAGCGGGAAAGAGCTGGGCGGGAGAGGAGAAGGGGAAGGAGAGGATTGGGTGGGGCAGGTGCGGGGGCGCGGGGCGGGGTGGAAGGACATGGTGAGGCCAGAGAGGTAGGTGGCAGCACTGAGAACAATTAACCATAACATGCGAAAGCGGTTTTATAGTAACATGATACAATGAAATATTATTAATAAGCGGGTCATGACCAGTGTCGGGTGTTGACTTGACAAAGCGTCGACCTGATCAAAATCAAAGTCAAAAGGATAGCGGCAAGGAGAGTCCTGGGGCTCAAGGTTCAAATGTCTCTGAGGCGGCGGCGGGAGCCCTGAGGATGTTCGGGGTGGGTTGCGGGTTTAGGGGGCGGCTAAGGTAAAGTAACACAGTGAGAACAAGGACATTGTTGCCCGGGGCGGGGGAAATCAATCACCTCAAGGGGGAAGAGGTAGTGAGGGCTTCCCAAAATGGCCGCTTCCGGGAGGAGTAGAGGGAGGGCGGTTGGGGAGCACAATGTTCCAAGGCCCGTGGTGGGAGGAGCAGGGGAGCACAATGTCCCCAGGCCCGAGCAGGGGAGCACAATGGGAGCTGGTGGCTGGGGTCTGCTGGGGCGCGGAGGGGCGGGGGGCGGGGGAGATCCTTCGTGTCGGAGACCTTCAGCGGGGGTGCGGAGGTCCAGGTTGCGAAAAGTTGAGGCGGGCACGGGTCTGGGCGGTCCAAGGCACAGCTCCCCGGGAGTGGCGGTCGCAACACGGATGAGTCGGCGAGTGGCAGCAGAAGGGCTTGCCGGGAATAGGCGACGGGCAGTCCAAGGCCCCGCCGCAAGGGAGGGGATCTCGCTTATTAGGTGCAGAGCAATGTACTAAGCGCTTGGAATGTGCAATTCTGCAACAGAGACAATCCCTGCCCCAAGATGGGCTCACAGTCTAATCAGGGGGGACAGATAGCAAAACAAAACAGAAGAAAAGAAACTTAGACAACATTATCACGATAAATAGAATCAAAGGGATGTACATCTCATTAACAGAATAGATAGGGTAATAAATGATATATAGAAATGAGGACAGTGCTGAGGGGAGTTGAAGGAGGGGAGGGGAAGGAGCAGAAGGTGGGGTGGGGTGGGGAGTGGAGTGGAGGCGGAACAGAGGGGAAGGGGGCTCAGCTGAGGGCAGGGCAAGGGGGAAGGGGGAGGAGCAGAGGGTGGAAGGGGAGCAAGGGGAGAACGGGGGGAGTTCAGTCTGAGAAGGCCTCATGAAGGAGGTGAGCTCTCAGTAGGGCTTTGCAGAGGAGAAGTGAGTTAGTTTGACGGACGTGAGGAGGGAGGGCATTCCAGGACATCGGTAGGACGTGGGCCAGGGGTCAACGGCAAGATAAGCGTGAAAGGGGGACAGTGAAGAGGAGAGCGGCAGAAGAGCGGAGTGCACGGGGTGGGCAGTAGAAAGAGAGAAGGGAGGTGAGGTAGGAGGGGGCAAGGTGATGGAGAGCTTTGAAACCAAGAGTGAGAAGTTTTGTTTCGTGCTGAGGCTGATAGGCAATCACTGGAGGTTTTTAAGGAGGGGAGTGACATGCGCAGAGCGCTTCTGTAAGAAAATGATCCGGGCAGGGGAACGAAGAATAGACTGGAGTGGGGAGAGACAGGAGGAAGGGAGATCCGAGAGAAGGCTGACACAATAATCCAGTCGGGATATTGAGAGACCTTGTACCAGCACAATAGCCATGTGGATGGAGAGGAAAGGGCGGATCTTGGCGATATTGTAAAGATGAGACCCGCAGGCATTGGTGACATATTGGATATGTGGGGTGAATGAGAGAGCCGAGTCAAGGACGACACCAAGGTTGCGGGCCTGTGAGATGGGAAGGATGGTCATGTCGTCCACAGTGTCAGGGAAGGCAGGTAGAAGACAAGGTTGGGTAGGGAAGATAAGGAGCTCAGTTTGGGACATATTGAGTTTTAGGTGTCAGGCAGACGTCCAGGTGGAGACGTCCTGGAGGCAGGAGGAGATACGAGCCTGAAGGGAGGAGGAGAGAACAGGGGAGGAGATGTAGGTTTGGGTGTCATCTGCATAGAGATGATAGTTGAAGCCGTGGGAGCGAATAAGTTGACCAAGGGAGTGAGTATAGATGGAGTACAGAAGAGAGCCAAGAAATGACCCTTGAGGAACCCCTACAGTTAGTGGATGGGAGGTGGAGGAGGAGTCTGCGAAGGAGACCGAGAATGAACGGCAAGAGAGTAAAGAGGAGAACCAGGTGAAGCCAAGGTGAGATGAGGTGTGGAGGAGAAGGGGATTGTTCAACACTATCAAAGGCAGCTGACAGGTCTAGGAGGATTAGGATAGAGTAGGAGCCATTGAATTTGGCGAGAAGGAGGTCATGGGTGACCTTTGATAGAGCAGTATCGGTGGAGTGGAGGGGCGAAAGCCAGATTGGAGGGGGTCCGGGAGAGAGTTGGAATTGAGGAATTCAAGGCAGCGAGTGTAGACGACTCGTTCTAGGAATTTGGAAAGGAAGGGTAGGAGGGAGATAGCACGATAACTGGAAGGGGAAGTAGACTGGAGAGAGGAGTTGTTTTAGGATGGGAGAAACATGGGCATGTTTGAAGGCAGATGGGAAGAAGCCATTGGAGAGTGAGTGGTTAAAAATAGAAGTTAAGAGGGGAGAAGCGGGTCGATAGTTTTTATAAGGTGAGAGGCAATGGGGTCCGAGGCACAAGTGGAGGGTGTGGCACTTGCGAGGGAGGAGACCTCCTCTGAGGGTACTGCAGTATGAATTGGAAAGTAGGGGTGAGGATTGGGAGCGGGGGGGGGGGGGAAGGAGAAGAGGGAAGGGTGACTTTGGGGAGTGCTCAGCTGATTGTGTTAATTTTCGTGATGAAGTAGATGTCCAGGTCGTTGCGGGCGGGAGGGAGGATGAGGGATGGGGGAGGAGGAAGAACAGGGGGCCTGAGGAGAGAGTTGAAAGTCCAGAACAATTGGCAGGGGTGACGGGCATGGGCGTCAATGAGAGAAGAAAAGTAATTTTGCCTGGCAGAGGAGAGCGCAGAGTTAAGGCAGGAAAGGGTAAATTTGAAGTGCAAAAGTTCGCCAGCAGGGTTCATCAGCTCTAGTATAAGAGCGAAGGAGACAGACAGAGGCAGAGATCCAGGCTTGCGGGTTAGCGGGGCGAGAGCAGAGAGGGAAAGTGAGGCGAGAGTGTTGAGAAGAGTAGAGAGGGTGGAGTTGAGAGCGGTAACCTAATCAACGAGAGTGGGAAGAGAGGATAGGGAGGCAAGGTGGGGTGAGATGCTTTGGGAGAGTACAATAGAACAGCAAATGGACACATTCCCTGCCCAACACAGACTCACAGTCTAAAGGGGGAAATGGGCAATAATATATATGCACATATATGCACACACACACATAAATAAATAAATCACAGAGATATGCCTATGTACTATGGGAATGGGAGAAAGGGAGAAAGGCTAGGGAAAGAGCTGAGGTACAGAGAGCTTGGGGTGGGGGGTGGGGGGGAGCGTGCAGAGAGCTCGGGGAACAGAGTGATCGGGGACAGAGTGCTGAAGGTGAGAGATCCAGGAGTTGAGGTTCAGAGAGCAGAGGACTGGTAACTGAGGAGCAGGGTGCAGAGGACTAAGGGTCAGAGGCCAGAAAAGCACTTTGGGAAGAGAAAGATCAGGTGGGGGTAGACAAAAGAGAGCTGAGGGTAGAGAATTGGAGCAGAAAAATGAGTGGAGGACAGATAAAAGAGAATGGGGCCCAGAGAAAAGAACTGGGGACAAAGAAAAGAGCTGGGGTAGAGAAGAGAACTGGCATAGAGAAAAGAGAGCTGGTAATAGAGAAAAGAAAATTGGGGGCAGAAAGCAAAGCTCGCAGGGGCAGAAAGAGCAGGGGGAAGAGGAGGTAGAGCAAGACTGTGAGCTCGATATGGGCAGAAATGTGTCTGTTATATTGTACTCTCCCAAGGGATTAGTACAGTGCTCTGCACACAGTAAGCACTCAATAAATACAAATCTTTTAATGAATGAATAAATGATTAGGGGGCCAGATAGCTGGGGGATGGACCTGGGAGAGGACAGAATTTTGGGGGACAGAATGCTGAAGGGCAGAGGCCAGAGAAGTTGGGGCAGAGAGCTGGGGAACAGAGAGCTGGATCCTAGGGCAGAGAGCAAAAAGGCAGAGAGCAGAAGGATCGAAAACCCAATGGTAGAGAGGTGAGGGACAGAGAACTGAGAGCTAAGGAGCAGTGTGCAGAGAGCTGAGGGGCAGAGGGCAGAGATCTGAGGAACAGAGATCTGAAGAGCAATAGACAGTCAGCTGAGGGGCCGAGAGCTGGGGGGTAGAAAGCAGAGAGCTGGAGGGCAGAACAAAGGGCTTGGGTACAGAGCAAGGAGCTGGATGACAAAGCAGAGAGCTGTGGAGGGTTGAGATAAGGAGGTTGGGGGAGCAGAGAGCTGGAGGGCAGGGTAAAGAGATGTGGGATAGGCTAGAGGGCTGGGGGCAGAGAGCTGAGGGGCAGAGAGCAGAGAGCCAGCGCAGAAAGCTGAGACCTGGAGGGCAGAGAGCAGAGAACTGGGAGGTGGGGAGAAATACCAGAAAACTGTGGGACTGAGAGCAGAGAGCTATGGGGCAGAAAGCAAGTGGGAAAGAGAGCTGGGGGGGCAGAGAGCTAGGGGGCAGAGAGCTGTGGGTGGAGGGCAGCATTGACAAGCAGAGAGCAGAGTGGCAGAGAGGTGAGGGGCAGAGCTGAGGAGCATTCATTCAATTGTATTTATTGCGCACTTATTCTGTGCACAGAATTGTACTAACCAATTGGGAGAATATTATTATTATTATCATTATTATTATTAAGTTGCATCGAGTCATTTCCGATTCATAGCTTCTCCATGGATATTCTTTCTGCAGAAGGTCCTGTCCTCTGCCATAATCCTCAACCTTTCCAATGGTTCTTCCATTATTGTTGCTATGGTTGCTAAACGTCTAGCCTGTTCTATGTTTTCCCTGGAGTTTTCCTAGCATTAGTGTCTTCTCCAGAGAATCCGCCTTCCTGATTATGTGTCCAAAATTTGCTAATGTAAGTCGAGTCATATGGCCTTCCAAAGACCACATTGCTTCAATTTGCTCCAAAATCCATTGCTTTGGTTTTCGGGCAGTCTATGGTAGGTGCAAAACCTTCTCCAACACCACATTGCAAAAGAATCGATGTTCTTTCTATCCTTTTTTTTTTTTTTTAACTGAGCAGCTTTCAGATCCATACATTGTCACTGGAAACACCATAGAGTTTACAATTTGTATTTTTGTGGCAATTGTTACATCAGCACATTTTATGACTTTTTCCAGGCTCTTCATAGCAAGTCTTCCTAAAATTGATCTCTGGAGCCTTTCTTGACTACTAGTTCCTTTCTTATTAATTATCTCTCGCAGGAGACTATTTCAACTATGTCAATCTTCTGTCCATCCACTACAAAGGTGTGAAAACTTCCAGTTGCCATGATCTTTGTTTTCTTGACATTCAAATATTAGACCCATCTTATTGCTCTTTTCCTTAACTTTTAATAATAAACCCCTCAAAACTTCTTCACTTTCTGCTAATAGAGTTGTATCATCAGCATAATGAAGGTTGTTTATCTTCCTTCCTCCAATCCATCCTCCTCGTTTGTCTTCATCCAACCCAGCTCCTTTCAATAGGTATTCGGTGTAAAGGATGAACAGTTAAGGTGATAAGATGCTTCTTACTCTTACATCCTACTCTTGCACCCTTACTACTGGGAAACCAATCTGTGTCTCCATATTCTGTTCTTATTGTAGCCACCTTTTGGGAGAGTATAATATAATGTTAGTATTTGTTAAGCGCTTACTATGTGCAGAGCACTGTTCTAAGCGCTGGGGTAGACACAGGGGAATCAGTTTGTCCCACGTGGGGCTCACAGTCTTAATCCCCATTTTACAGATGAGGGAACTGAGGCACAGAGAAGTTAAGTGACTTGCCCACAGTCACACAGCTGACAAGTGGCAGAGCTGGGATTCGAACTCACGAGCCCTGACTCCAAAGCCCGTGCTCTCTCCACTGCGCCACGCTGCTTCTCTACAAGAAACAGACACATTCCCTGCCCACAGTGAGTTTACAGTTGGTGGGCAGATGGCACCCCACACAACCAATCTGTCACCAAAACCTGATGGTCTCATCTTCACAATATCGCCAAAATCCTCCCTATCTTCTCCATCCAAATTGCTACCTTGCAGGTACCAGCTCTCATAATATCCTGACTGGATTATTGCATCAGACTCCTCTCTAATCTCCCATCCTCCTCTCTCTTCCCACTCCAGTCTATTCTTCATTTTGCTGCCCAGAGAGTCGAGGAGTCTGTAGGCTATGAAGGGGAAGGGGATTCCAGCAGGGAGGGAGTGCATGGTCAAGGCATCAATGGCCTGAGAGCTAACCCAGTGGGCCCTCCAGCCTCCTCTTCAGTGGGTCACCTCTGACCCATTCAAAAAGTTTTAATCTCCTAAATGTGAAAGTCAAAGCATAATGACTGGCATAGTCCAAGATGAGATTCCAAGAAGCACTCCAGTAGATATAGTCCATTGTTTGGTCCATCTACACCCAATCTGAAACCAGAGTAGTACATTGGGGATGGGGGCTGTTACGTCCCGCCCATAACCGATCAATGGGAAGAAACTAAAAGTCCCTGGAGTCTAACTCCCTCGTGGAAATTATTCTCCCCCTTGGAACTGAACATTTGCAAGGCACCAGGCTTAGTGTTTAATTCCTTAAAAGTTGTTTCCCCACTGGAGTGTTGCGAAATTTGGAGAGTCTCTGAAAAACAATAAGTATGTTTTCTTTAAAACTTGTCATTTAAAAATAATCTTTTACTTTCCATTCACTGTGGATTTCTAATGACCCTGTTTTCTTCAATCAGGGGAAACCCACAACCATAGAGTGATCATGTTCTCCTGGTTTGGAGTGAAACAGTTTGAAAAAGCAGATTTGAACATCTTAAAGATAGAAAAACCAGCCTGGATATTAAAAAATGGATCTGGTTGATGTTGGTAATGATGTAAAGGAAAGCAGAATTATCACGTGGGAGCATTCTTTCATTTATAAAATAGACTCAGCCAGTTCAGATCAAAGACCAGATTTATTTCATCTATTAAGACTGACTGCTCCCTTGTGTTCCCACTTATGGAATGAAGTTTATGTTATTTAGAATGGTGGTTAAGGACAAAGTTATTCAAGAATATAAAATGGAATTTGAGAGGGTCATGTTATATTTGCAACTCCAAAAGACTTTGAATGATGCATTAAATGATGTGGGTAAATCCTACACTAAAGAGGGCAAAATAATAGTCATTAAAATTCAGGCTGGGGATTTCATGCCCTAGGCTGTTAAGAGACTTGCCATTTCACAAAATGTGGATGGCAACCACCAATCAAGTTGCAGTTTTTGAATATCAGTTAGAAAATGAAAGATAATGTATTTCCACCTAATACATACCATATAATTCTTGGATAACTCTAAGTCTCTAGTGAATAATAGAGTATATACAATATGAAGGAGATGATTCATTTGTTTCACATTGGTTTGACTTTAGAATTTTCAAAATTAATTAAGTGGGGTTTCCAAGATCCCCACTAACCATTCCCTTGGACTGTGAACCTGATCAGGTCTCTGCTCTCAACTCCACCCTCTCTACTCATCTCAACTTTCTCGCCCCCCTTTCCCTCCGCCGCTCTCGCTCCACTAACCCACAGCCCTGGATCACCTCCTCTGTCCGCCTCCTACGCTCCTATGCTCGAGCTGCTGAGCGCTCCTGGCGAAAATCCAAGCACCAAGCCGACCTCACACACTTCAAATTTATCCTTTCCTGCCTTAACTCTGCCCTCTCCTCCGCCAGTCAAAACCTCTTCTCCCTCATCGACACCCATGACCGTCACCCCCGCCAATTGTTCCGGACCTTTAACTCTCTCCTTAGGCCCCCTGTTCCTCCCCCTCCCCCATCCCTCACCCCCAATTGTCTGGCCACTTATTTCATCAAAAAATCAACACAATCAGGTCAGAGCTCCCCAAAGTCACCCCTCCGCCTCTCCTCTCCCCCCCACGAACCCTCTCCCCTACTTTTCCATCCTTCCCTGCAGTATCCTCAGAGGAGATCTCCTCCCTCCTCGCAAGTGCCACCCCCTCCACCTGCGCCTCGGACCCCATTCCCTCTCACCTTATTGAAACCATCGCCCCTGCCCTCCTCCCTTCCTTAACTTCTATTTTTAACCACTCAATCTCCAAGGGCTCCTTCCCCTCTGCCTTCAAACATGCCCACGTCTCCCCCATCCTAAAAAAACCCGCTCTGGATCCCACTTCCCCCTCCAGTTATCGCCCTATCTCCCTACTACCTTTCCTTTCCAAAATCCTAGAACGAGTCGCCTACAATTGCTCCTTAGAATTCCTTAACTCCCATTCTCTCCTTGACCCCCTCCAATCTGGCTTCCGTCCCCTCCATTCTACCGAGACTGCTCTCTCTAGGTCGCCCATGACCTCCTTCTTGCCAAATCCAATGGCTTCTACTCCGTTCTAATCCTCCATGACCTCTCTGCTGCCTTTCACACTGTCGACCATCCCCTCCTCCTCCATACCTTATCTCACCTTGGCTTCACGGACTCCATCCTCTCCTGGTTCCCCTCTTACCTCTCTGGCTGGTCATTCTCCGTCTCCTTCGCTGGCGCCTCCTCCCCCTCCCATCCTTTAACTGTTGGAGTTCCTCAAGGGTCAGTTCTTGGCCCTCTTCTGTTCTCCATTTACACTCACTCCCTTGGTGAACTCATTCGCTGTCATGGCTTTGACTACCATCTCTATGCAAATGACACGCAGATCTACATCTCCGCCCCTGTCCTCTCCCCCTCCCTTCAGGCTCGCATCTCCTCCTGCCTCCAGGACGTCTCCACCTGGATGTCGGCCTGTCACCTAAAACTCAACATGAGCAAGACTGAGCTCCTCATCTTCCCTCCCAAACCCGGTCCTCTCCCAGACTTCTCTATCACCGTGGATGGCACGACCATCCTTCCCGTTTCTCAGGCCCGCAATCTCGGTATCATCCTTGAGTCGTCTCTCTCGTTCACCCCACACATCCTATCCGTTACCAAGACCTGCCTGTTTCACCTTTACAATATCGCCAAGATCCGCCCTTTCCTCTCCACCCAAATGGCTACCTTACTGCTACGGGCTCTCGTTATATCCCGGCTAGACGACTGTGTCAGCCTTCTCTCTGACCTCCCTTCCTCCTCTCTCGCCCCGCTCCAGTCTATTCTTCACTCCGCTCCCCAGCTCATCTTCCTGCAGAAACGATCTGGGCATGTCACTCCCCTTCTTAAACAACTCCAGTGGCTGCCTATCAACCTCCGCTCCAAACAAAAACTCCTCACTGCAGGCTTCAAGGCTCTACATCAGCTTGTACCTTCCTACCTCTCCTCCCTTCTCTCTTTCTACTGCCCACCCCGCACGCTCCGCTCCTCTGCCACCCACATCCTCACCATCCCTCAGTCTCGCCTATCCCGCCGTCGACGCCTGGGCCACGTCCTCCCGCGGTCCTGGAACGCCCTCCCTCCTCACCTCCGCCAAACTGATTCTCTTCCCCTCTTCAAAACCCTACTTAAAAATCACCTCCTCCAAGAGGCCTTCCCAGACTGAGCTCCTCTTCTCCCTCTACTCCCTCTACCAACCCCCCTTCACCTCTCCGCAGCTTAACCCTCTTTTCCCCCCATTTCCCTTTGCTCCTCCCCCTCTCCCTTCCCATCCCCTCAGCACTGTACTCGTCTGCTCAACTGTATATATTTTCATTACCGTATTTATTTTGTTAATGAAATGTACATTGCCTTGATTCTACTTAGTTGCCATTGTTTTTAAGAGATGTTCTTCCCCTTGACTCTATTTATTGCCATTGTTCTTGTCTGTCTGTCTCCCCCGATTAGACTGTAAGCCCGTCAAACGGCAGAGACTGTCTCTATCTGTTGCCGACTTGTTCATTCCAAGCGCTTAGTACAGTGCTCTGCACATAGTAAGCACTCAATAAATACTATTGAATGAATGAATGAATGAACCTCATGTAGGACAGGCCTGTGTCCGATCTGATTATGAAGCATACACTCCCCCGCTTAGCATAGGGATTGGCACATAAAAATTACTTAACTCATCATTATGATTCTTATCCTAAGTTTCCAGTTTTGAGGAGTGGGGACAGTAAATTTTTCTTCCCTTTTCTCATTTCCAGTATGGGCCAGTGTGACCCTTTGTCAATATGCCTTTCTTTAGTTCTAATGCTCCCTCCTGCAGTTGGAGGAGAAAAAGTTGTGAGGAATGAACATTCAGGCTCAGCATCTTGATCATCCTTCCACCATCATTCTGGTGTGATGAAGCACAGGCTTCATTTTATAGATGGAAATTCTAAAGCCCAGACTTGTATAAAGACAAGTAAAGTCTTTGAAAAAGGAAATGTACATCCCTAAAAAACTTACCATTTAAAAAGTAAGGAGAGGAGAGGAAAACAGCAACCAGACTCCATGTTTCATGACTCCAGGAACAAAATAAAAATTTACAAGGGCTAAAGGCTACAATTCAAAAGTGGAAGGGGCCAAAAGTTTAATAAAAATCCAAATACCATTCTCCTAATTCCCCGGAATTCCCTAAACCCTCGTAAATCAAGACTGGAGATGTAGTACCTGACCCCATGTCCAATGCCGCACACATGAACACAACCGTTTCTTTCTGAGACACGTCATGCTCTATCCAGACAGACGCACGGTGTTGGATTCTAGCCATACTGAAAACACCCATACCTGGAGATCTGAATGTATGGCACTTGTCATTGATGTGTTATGTAGCTTTGGAACCCTATATAACCCTACCAGATGGCCGGTGTATTTGAGGTCTCTCAATGTAGTGTTTTACCCCCATGCTGGCAAAACAAAGAGGAGTTTTAGTAGAAGGATCACTGAACACAAAGTAAGGCAAATATCTTATCTCATAAAAGTAGGCACCTCATAATTCAAGGTGTTTGATCTGGGGAAATTCATTTGACCCCATCTACTGTTTTTTTCTTGCTTTTCCCCAGTGATTGGGATCTTCCCACTAATTTTTCTAATGTATACCCAGAGCTGATGCCAAGTATCCCATTGCAAGAAGAAGTCAGTTCAGTACATTGGGCAATTAATTGGGCTGGAGGAGCAATTAGTGGCTTTTACTAGCCTGCTGAGGGTGGCACAACAACTCTGACCAGCTGCTTTGATGAGTAGCAAAGTGGAAGGGGATGAGGCTTAACTGGGCTGTGTCCTTCCCCCTACCACCGTCTCGAAGGAGCTCAGCGTCGCCCGTGGATGAAATCAGCCATGTTCTCCCCACCATTCATTCCATCACATTTATTGAGCACTTACTGTGTGCAGACGACAGAGTTCATCTTAGGTATCGACGCAGCCAATCAGGCCCTGTCACGAGGGGATGGAAGGTGTCATGATGGCTTGGGGTGACTTCTGGGAGTCGTAGTTTGATGCTCACCCTTGATGGTTCTGGGGCTCCTGGAGCTCTGGCACTCTGGGACCTGATGGCTCTGGATCTATGGGACTCTGGGCTCTCAAACGAGTGGGGCTTCTAGGTTCCTGGGCCTGTGAGGCCTTGATGTTCCTGGGGTTCTGAGCTATGGGTCACCCTCGCCTGCCTCCTGTATCTAGGGAAAGAAAGGGGTACTTCTCCAAAAAAAAAATCCATGATCAATAACCGGGTCATGGAAGAGTAGGACTCAGGGTTGGAAGTATAGAAAATAAGAAAATCTTTCAATCTGGATCGAGTCTGCTCACCGATGAGATACTGGTAGAGAGGTTCCTTTTAGGGTGCACTCAAAGTAAGGAGGTGTGTAGCTAGAAAGCTTATTCTCATTCCCAGCTGGAGTCTTGAGTTCTTTGCTATGGAGGGGAATGTCATGCCAAGACCAATAATCATGGCATTTGTGCAGCACTTATTATGTTCCGGAGATTGTACTAAACTCCAGGGACAATACAAGTTAATCAGGATGCACACGGTCCCTATCCTACATGGTGCTCACAATCTTAACCCCATTTTAATGTTGAGGTAACCGAGGGCCAGAGAAGTGAAGTGACTTGCCCAAGGGCACACAAGAGACACGAGGTAGAACTGGGATTACATTCTGAGGAGACTTCCCGTAACAAATCTACTAATGATAATCTTACTTATTAAATGCTCATTATGTGTTAAGTATTGAAGTAGACGCAAGATAATCTGATCAGACATGGTCACGATCCCATTCGCAGCTCACAGCCTAAAATGGAGAGGTTACTGTACTTTCTCCCCATTTCACGTGACCTACTGGATAGAGCATGAGCTGGGAGTCAGGGAGACCTGGGTTCTAATCATGACTGCCACCAGTCAGCTGGATGAGCTTGGATAAGTCAGTTCACTTTTCTGGGGCTCAGCTTTAAGAGGGGTATTAAGACAGTAAGTCCCATGTGGGACAGGGAATGTGTCCAACCTGATTATCTTGGATCTTTCTCATGGCTTAGTCCAGTGCCTGGCCCATAGTATGTGCTTAATTAATGCCACAATTACTATGCTTGTGATTATCATTATTATTTCACAGATGAAGAAACTGAGGCACAGAGAGTTTAACCGATTTACCAAAGGTAACATATCAGGAAAACCTGGTTGTAATGGATTATTTATATTACAGTCTATGTCTCCCTCTAGTGGATGAAGCTGGGAGCTATGCCGTCTAGGATTATCCACCACGGTAAATTCTAACCTGAAGCGTCAGACAGAGTCAATTCAACTGCGCTGGTCAGCAGCGGCGTGGGGGAAGAATCAAAGGAATATGATCGAGTGATAAACTTGATGAAAGGCGACAGTAGAGACTCAAGGTTTCACTGCACCGAAGAAGGTAATGGTAAACGTTTTACATTTCTTTACTAAGAACACGCTATGGATACACATATCGCAACGACTTGATGACAGAAAATGGGACGTTCTGGAAAGGGTGTGTCCAATGAAGTCGCGCTGGATTGCAAACAAGTCGGCGGCATTTGAAGAAGTCCGCCTGTACACCCTGAACTCATTGTGGGCATGGAATGAGTCTTCCAACTCTGCTGTGTTAGACTCTCCCAAACGTTTAGAACAGTGCTACTCACATAGTAAGCGTTCAGTAAATACGAGTGATAAATTGAGAAGTCTTTCGAGTAGGAGAGCCATGCTCTTGCCATTTGGCCACACTGCCTCCCATGAAACCACTTAATAGGAGATAATGCAGTTTCCTTTTGAGGTTGACATCCCCAAGGGTTCATGGTGGGGATAAAATTTCCAGTCAGGCTCAAGTTATCACTGCTTTCCTCTCAGGCCCAAAATATTGCAAAGGAATCGTGGTGAGGATGGATTTTTAATATGGGAACTTGGTCTTCTCACACAGCCATCTCCCAAATGACCGAATCAAGGACAGGTAGGTCAAGGAGGCTTTTCTGGTCACCAGGGTTTCTCATGGGACTCCCGAGCTCTGGTCACCTGGTGATCAGTGGAGGACTACTTAGCAATAATCAAGAGAAAAACTTGGATCATTTAGCAGCTGTTCTGTACCAATGAAAGTATGCACTGTCGCCTTCTTAAGTAATGATTTGGGAAGCAGCATGCCCAGGGGAGAGAGTCTGGAAGTCAGAAGGACCCGGCTCCTGCCCTTGTCTGTTGTGTGATCTGGTGGAAGTCGCTTCACTTCTCTGTGCCTCAGGGCCCTCATATGTAAAATGAAGAGTAAGACTGTGAGCCTCTTGTGAGACATGAACTGTGTCCAACTTGATTAGCTTGTGTCACCCCCAACGCTTCTTACAATGCACTGCACATGGTAAATGCTCAATAAATATGATTGAATGAATGAATGAACTACATGACTAATGAAAACCCTAGAAAATATAGATTTGAAACACCCATTTCTCTTTTTACATGGGAAAGAGAGACTGTACTTTTATGGCATGTGTTAAACACTTACCATGCGTGAAGCACTGGGGTATATACAGGTTTAGCAGGCCAATTACAGCCATATCCCTTATGAATCCCCATTTTGCATTTGAGGAATCTGAGGTCCTGAAAAGTGAACTGGCTTACACAAGATCACCCTGCGGGGAAGTAGTGGAGCTGGGATTAGAACCCAGGCCCTCTGGCTCCCAGACCTCTGCTTTACCCACTAGGCCATGCTGCTTATCTGTATCTTATCTTGTCCCCTGACTGATCGTGTTTTGTGTACAGGGATATGCATCTACCAGCTCTTTCATATTGTGTCAAACAAGAGACTGGGAATCAGATGGATTTGGGTTCTAATCCCAGATCCACCGCTTCTCTGCCGTGTGAGCTTTATGTGAGACAGGCTCTGTGTCCAACGTAATTAGTTTGTATCTACCCCTAGTGCTTAATACAATGCCTGGCAGAGAATAAGTGCTTAACAGATATCATTAAAAAAATAAACAGTAGCAGCATGACCTGGCAGATTGAGGCCATGGCTGGGAATCGGGAGGTGCTGGGTTCTAATTTTCACTCCACCACTTTTCTACTGTGTGTCTTTGGACAAATCACTTCGCTTCTCTGGGCCTCAGTTCCATCAATTGTCAAACAGGGGTTAAGACAGTGAGCCTCATGTGGGTCAGGAACTGTGTCCAAACTGATGACCTTGTATCATCCTCAGGCCACAACATGCTGTGCCTAGTACAGTGCTCTGCACAAAGTCAGCGCTCATTATTAAATACCACTGATCGATTGATTATTTCTTCCATCCACATATTTCAAAGCATCTGTAAGACAAACCTCCTTTCTTGGCAATGTCCTGAGGTGGTCCAAGCCATAAGGTAATGGGTTACTTCCTGTTTGGGGACCTAATCAGTCAACCACTCATTCAGAAACATTTAAGCAATCCTGGGACCGGTAAAGTACAGTGTAAGCATGGGAAGAAAATGCAGACGTTGATTCATCAACAGCCTCTGTTATCTACCAGAGTCCCTAGGCCCACATCCTGCTTTGCTCTTCTGTCCTCTTGATCCACCGCGCTGATCTTGTAATAATAATGATGGTACTTGGTGAACCCTTCGACATGACCAAGCACTGTTCTGAGGGCTGGAAGAGATACACATCAACCAGGTTGGAACCAGGTCCTGTCCCTCAATGGGGCTCATACCCCTAATTCCTCTTTTTTTTGAACAAGGTAAGTGAGGCCTAAGGAAGAAAAATGACTTGCCCAAGATCACACAGAAGACGTGTAATAGAGCAGGGATTGAAATCCAACCTGTTTGACTTGTATCTACCACAGGATTTGTACAGCGCTTGAGACATAATCAATCAATCCACCAATCATTTGTATGTATTATTGAGGTCTTACTATGAGCCAAGCATTGTAGTAAATGCTTGGGAGAGTACAATAGAAGAGTATTAGCAGAAGCATTCTCTGCTTATAACTAGCTTATCATCTAGAGGAAGCACTTGGTAAATGCCATCATTAATTAATTACCCAACATGAGATGTCAGAAACCATTAAGCCCTCACCCAAGAACAACATTAATTCACTCATTCATTCAATCACATTTAATGAACACTTACTGTGTGAAGAGCACTGTGCTAAGAGCTTGGAAAGTACAATTCGGCAACAGATGGAGACAATCCCTATCCAACAACTGGCTCCCAGTCTAGAAGGGGGAGAGAGACAACAAAACAAGACAAGTAGACAGGCATCAATACCATCAAAGTCAATAAATAGAATCATAGATAGATACACACCATTAACAAGGAGGTAGAGCAGAGGCAGGGAGTAGGGGCAAAAGGGAAGGGAGGAGGAGCAGAGGGAAAGGGAGAGCCCAGTCTGGCTCCTGGAGGAGGTGACCTCTCAATAGGGCTTTGAAAAGGGGAAGAGAGTTAGTTTGGCATTAAGCCCTCCCCTCAAAGGCGTTGAGATGTCTCCTACCGCGAGGTAATTGGTCTGAGTAATGGCTAAGAGCGGCACAAGCATCCCCAGATAGAAAGGCTCCACCAGTCCTTCCACTGATTGGGCCCGTTGGATCTCCTTTCTGGCTTACTTGCACTGTGGCGGGCAGAGCTGTTGGTCTTCTCTCCCCACCCCACCCTGGGTCAGCAGCCTCTGGAGATTGCTGAGCAACCGATTTATCCCAAAGGAGGGAGTTCATGGGTGGACTCTTAGATCCAGGCACGGAAGAATGAAGTAAATGCACGCAGGAAGTTTGGTTACAAAAATTGTAGCTTTAATACCTATGAAAAAGCTAAGGTTTTAATGCATGAAACTATGGAAAAGCTATGGCATTACTGCATAAACCTAAAAAAGCCGTGCATCCATTGCACAAAACATGCCCAAACCTCAGACAAAAGGTATTACATCCCTTAGGGACCCAGTGTCTCACCCCACCACGGGGTGGTTCTCAGGCAAGCCCCAACCTCAATCTCAGATGGACAGGTCCTCGAACTCCTTTTCCTCTCTAGTACTCGGCAGGGCCTTTACAGAGCCTTTGGCCAGGAGTCCCAAGGGAAGCCCAAAACTCTCTGTGCTGTCCAAGCTTCCCCTTTGGGTTGCAAGGAGCAGAGGTTAGCCCAGGTACACATGGCTTTGATGGGGTGGGGGTGGAAGTGGCACCTTGGCTTTCGTATTCTCTTGACCAACCAGGCGAGCAACCCAATATCACCGCCATGTTTTGGAAAAGATTATCTGCCTGTAACGCGTGACATCGAGCTTCTTCTGCATGCATCCTACTCTACATAGAAACATTTTTTCATGGACATGGCAGGCTGAGAAGGTACTGGGGAATTTAGGGGGGAGGTTTAGTCCCTTTTCCGTGTAATCCTGAGCTATATCTGCGAAGTAAGGCCTCTAACTACAAGTCTTTGTTATCCAAACATAAACAACTCAGAGCACGTTAACAATTCCCAGATAACAAAGGAGAGGGTGGCCGTTCCAAAATGGAGTCATTTTGGCTCACTCTGACCGAGTGACTCTGACCAAAGCTCGGGCCGATCTCGCACTTCACCCCATGGCCACGGGCATCCCAACCGGTCAGCTCCAATGTTCCTCTAGGCTGAGCTGGTTCAGGGAGGTCTTCTGGGAGCAGCAGTGGGAAATCAGGAATAGAGAAAGTTGGATACTAACAGAGCATAAGATAATTTCAGCCATGCCTTGAGCGAGGACAGTCAAAATATGCCAGGGCCAATGTCGGAGGCCACAATGGAGAAATGTGAGGAAAGGAACACCCAAATTCCTTCCAGTCTCTCGGAGTCTATTTGGGTCTTCCTGAGTCCCGTAGCCATGTGGGACTAGGTCTCCCATACCATGGCCATCTGGTTTTGAAGGGCAAATCCAGTGTCAGCTGTGCAAACGACATGCTCAGTGAGCTTAGTGAGGCTGTGTGGGTGATGTGCTCAAGGAGCTTGGCAAAGTCCTCCTCCTGAATTTTCTTGCACAAAGCCAGCGCCTACGTTTCTAGCCTGACATCATTCATTTATTCATTCGATCATATTTTTTGAGTGCTTACTTTGTGCAGAGCACTGTACTAAGTGCTTGGGAAGTACTATTTGGCAGCAAATAGAGGCAATCCTTACCCAACAGGCTCACAGTCTAGAAAGAGGGAGATAGACAACAACAACAACAACAACAAAAAAACCCAAAGCAAGTGGACAGGCATCAGTAGCATTAATATAAAGAGAATCATAGATATATACACATCATTAACAAAATGAATCGAATAATAAAATGTACATATATACACAAGTGCTGTGGGGCTGTGTAACTGTGGGGATGAAGAGTAGGAGCCCCATGTGGGACAGGGATTGGGTCTATCCCGATCTGGTCGTATCCACCCCAGTGTTTTGTACAGTGCCTGGTGCATAGCAAGTGACTACAAAACACCATAGTTATTATTCTTCGAATGGGAACCTCATGTGGGACAGGGAGCATATTTGACCTCATGATCTTGTATCTAACCCAGTGTTTTGAACAGTGTTTCGCACAGTCAGCACTTTACAAATACCATCACTATTATTTTTCAAACTCCCAGTTACCTTCCTAAAAATGAAGTGGAGGCTGAGTTGATATTTGGAACTTACTCTCCCAAGCATTCAGAACAGCACTCTGCTCACAGTAGGCACTCAATAAATCCTATCGACTGGCTGAAGAAGCATATTTTCCCCAAGTCACCTGGAGGTCTTGATGACAGTCATCAAGCACTTCAGAACTGAGGGATAGACCAATCTTAGTTATTTATATTGTAAATATACATCATTTATATTAATGTAAATACTGTATATTCTAGATTGTGAGCTCGATGTGGGAAGGGAATGTGTCTACCACTTATGTGGTATTGTAGTCTTCTAAGCGCTCAGTACAGTACTCCACAGACAGTAAGTGTTCAAAAAATCTGATGGATCAACTGATTAGTTCTCCGATTCAGACACTAAATTTAGTAAATGGTTATGAATAAAAGCAGAGTTTAATTTATACCCACGGGGCATATCCTCCTTTGTTCTATCCCACGCTCTGGCACTGGTCCACCCTGTGGCCCAATGGGGCTCTTGACGGCCCTATGACCAGTGCCATATCTAGACAGGCATGAGGGGTATCCCATTTCCTCCCTTCCGTGCTATTCCTTCGGGATTTCCAACAGCACTGTACATCAGATGGGACAAAGCAAAATAGAAGTACAAGACAAGCAAGGAAAATTCATGCACCAAAGTAGGTTTCTGGGAAGGGAGGACATCCACTCCCAAGAATGCCAAGCGATTTACTGCTTGTGGACCTCAGCTGCCATAACGAGGAGGGCTATGTGAGGGTTGGGAATAACCACTATCTGCATGGACACCATTTTTGCTCCACCCTGATGGGAAGAGGGATGATTCCATCTCCCAGGCCACAACTGTGCCTTGATCCGGGCGCTGGGCTAAGGTGCAGGAGTGATAATAGAGTAAACTATCACCACAAGTGCTGAGAACACGATCTGCACATTTCTCAACTCCCACCTAAAGAGGTAGAATGATAATGATGCTCTGGGGTTATTCTTAGTGCTCCCCGGCTGAGAGAGAATAGGAAGCTGGTGGGAAAGAGGGCCAGAGCCAAGTGTGAGGACCGAGAGGCCAAAAACAGGTGTGGACAATAAACCACCACCTTGGACATAGACCTCCCCACGGAAGCCGAAATGTCTCCAAGGACGGGCTACAACCACCGCCCGGGTCAAGGACCTGCTTTGTAACCATCTCCTTTCCCTCCCATGGCTCCACAGGGGTTTCTCCACAGGAAAGATCCCAAGTGAGGGTGGCATCCCTGGAGCTGCTGGCTGCCGTGGCGGGTGACTTGGTGAAGGAGAAGAAAGCCTGCCTCCAGAGGAAGCTGATTTGCTGCCTCCTCCCCGTCCTTTTCCACCTGAAGGATGAGCACCCGACACTGGGCAAAGTAAGTCTCCCCCAACCTCTACAGTCCCCATCCTCTCTGGGTCCCTGGTCCTGGTCTCTTGACCCTCTGACACCCTTGCCTCGGGTTTTCCGTATCCAGAAAGCCAGATGTATGTTCTTCTGGCTGGCCCAAGAGCATCAGCTGGTGGTACACTCAAGTAGTCGGGTGGACGCTGAGCGGGGAAGAGATGGAGAGCACGGCCTATGTTACCGTCTGGAAGGCTTTGGTGAGTATGTCTGGGATGGGTGGGTGGTGGGAGAGGCGTCCTTGCGGCCTGGTTGGGAATTGTGGGTGCGGATCCCTCGTGGGGGGCACATCGGTGGGGTATCATAATTGAGAGTTCAGCTGAACAGTTGGTTGCACGTTCCCTGCCTGTAATGACCTTACAGGCTAGAAGGGTTGGGAAAGGGACCAAGAGGAGGTTGAGAGTCCAGTGCCCTGGGGTGGAACTAGGCTTTGGGGAATTAGGGGGGCATCCACAAGGAGACTGGGGATAGGCTGGGGTCTCTCACTCTCCTTCTCTTCCTCCCCAAATGAAGAGCTTTAAGGACAGTCTTCCCATTTTTTGACCAAAGCTCTGGCATATAGCAACTGTCCCCAGCCACAGGTGAAATCTGTGGCTGTTGTCTTCCTCGGTGAGAGGGGAGTGGAGGGCGCTGGGGAAAGAAAACAAACAAACAAAAAATGAACAAAAAAAGGCCGCACGATCTGGCCTGAACCCTTTTTTTTTGCCGGATCCCAGAGGAGTCCTCTCTTGGCTCCTCCTCTCTCCCTCCGGGGACTGGACGTGGAAACTGCGCTGTTGTCCTTCAGGAAAGCGGGTGGACGGATGGATGGGTGAACAAATTAGAAAATAATGGCTTGTTTCCATTCCCCTCTGTATACATCATCACTATCATTCTCGAAAGCCCGCTCCTCTCCTACGAAGACTAGGAAATCTTTTTCCAGAGTGAGTCCCAAACATAGACACTCACTTTCTCTCTATCGCTCTCACTCTCTCTAACCCTCTCTCCCTCTCTCTCTCGATTTCTCTTCTGTCTCTGGCCATGCTCTCTGCTTCCTCCTCTGTCTTGCTTTTCTGTCTCACTCCCCTTTCTGAATGCTTTGCCCTCTGGGCCTCTAGCAGCTATTTCCCCCTAGACTGTAACCTAGTTATGGGCAGGGAGATGCACCTGCTCATTCTATTGGACTGCATTCTCCCAAGCCCTCAGTGCAGTGTTCTGCACGTGGTAAGTGTTCTGTAAATACCATCGTCTGACTGGTTGGTTTCTCTGCCTTCCACTTTCCTCTGTCTAGTCTTTCAGGCTTTTTCTCTGGGCCCCTAACCTTCTCCGCAGCGCTGGCTGGGTGGTGGTAGAAGGACAGAATGGGGTAGAAGGAGAGGGGAAGTTATGGGCAGGGAGAAGTGGAGTTGGGTGGGGGCTCCACCCAGGTCACTGGGGTCTGATCAAAGTGTGTCTGTATGTGTGTGTGTGTGTGTGTGTGTGGCGGAGGGTGGGAGGGGGGAGCTGTTAGAGCAGGGCTGCCTTGCATCTCACGTGCTCTTTACCACCCCCTTTTTCTAAATTTTAACCCTACAAAACGACCCCTCGTCCAAGATCCGGAGATTCCTGAGATCCTACGAGAGGATCCTGGCAGAGAACGACTGTCTGCTCTTCTTCTGAGGGCTTCCATCCCGTGGGAGAAGAAGAAGCCTAGGAGGATGAGGTGGCGTCAGGACGGATTGGGGGCTCCGGGACTGGAGCAGCGGGGGCTGTCTTGGGACGTGTCATAGGTTCAGGGCCCAGAAGACGGGAGAGGATCCAGGGCCCAGGCAGCCATGCGAGGGAAAGGGGCTCAGGGGGCCAGGCTCTCTCCGAGATCCCCCACTTTTGCTCTGGCCACCCTTGGGAGCAAGGAGGCCAGGCTGGAGGTGAAGTCTAACCCCAGGACTCTGAGGCAGTGGGAGCTGGACCGAGCCAGAGTCAAGTCTGTAAGCCCGTCAAAGGGCAGGGACTGTATCTGTTACTGATTTGTACATTCCAAGCGCTTAGTACAGTGCTCTGCACATAGTAAGCGCTCAGTAAATACTATTGAATGAATGAAGTCAAAACCCAACCTCTTTCCCAGATTGGGCCCGCCTTCCCTTCAGACTGCGGCATCGGTAAGGAGTGGGGAGGGGGGTGCTGAGACTGGAGCTCCATTGGAGTCTGGGAGTTTGCCGGGGATGGGGAGACCCATCAGCCCTGGATGGCTCAGCCCCCTGCCTCTGGGACTCTGTTCCTCAGGTCCCATGGCCACAGGTAAGAGCGGTAGAGCTTCCTGGGAACAGGGCAGTTAGTGCCTCTACTACTATTAGGTAGTGGGCAATAGGAATACTAGGAAAATGTCTATCAAACAAAGGGTGGAAAGACAGCGAGTTATTGGAAAGAGGTGGAGAGATTAGGAAGCCAGTGAGGAGGAGGGCCGAAGCCACGTCCTAGGGACAAGAAGCCACAAACCGGCACGGACCATCGACTACCCCCGGGACAAAGACCTGCTCCAAGACACCGAGATCTCTCCAGAGAGGGGCCATGAACGGCACCATCAACTGTGGCCCGGGACAATGACCTGACCTAGGATGCTGAGCTCGCTCCTTCGAGGGGCCGCAGTCCAGCGACCATCAACTGTCACTCTCCACAGAGACCTTCCAGAGGACACTGAGATCTCTCCCCTGAGCAGCCTCAGCCTGACCAGGTCATCAACCGTCGGAATCTCTGATAACCGTCTGCCTGCCCACCAGCATTTTACGACCCAGGTTTCTCGATCTGCTGCGGCTGTGAAGTGGCCTTTTTCACCAGTTCTTCATCTTCCCTCTTTCCCTACAGTCAGATGACCTCCCTTCTCTCCTTCTACATCCCAGCCCGCACTCTCCGCTCCTCCGGTGCTAACCTTCTCATTGGGCCTTGTTCTCACCTGTCCTGCCGTCGACCCCTGGCCCATGTCCTACCTCTGGCTCATGTCCTACTTCTAGCCTTGGAATGCCTTCCCTCCTCACATCGGCCAAACAACCACACTTTCCTACTTCAAAAACCGACTGAAGGCTCACGTCCTCCAAGAGGCCTGCCCTGACTAAGCCCCCTCTTTTCCTCAGCTCCCTCTCCCCTCCTCATTTCCCGGACTCGCTCCCTTGGCTCTAATCACCCCCTCCCACCCCAGAGTACTTGTGTAGGTATATGCATAGCTATAATTCTATTTATTTATGAGTGTCTTTCATCATTGCTGAATTGTACTTTCAAGGGCTTAATACAGTGATTTGCAGCAGCGTGGCTTAGTGGAAAGAGCACGGGCTTGGGAATCAGAAGTCATAGGTTCTAATCTCGCCGCCCATGCTTGTCAGCTGTGTGACCTAGGGCAAGTCACGTAACTTCTCTGTGCCTCAGTTACCTCATCGGTATAATGGTGATGAAGACTGACAGCCTTATGTGGGACTACCAGATTACCCTGTATCTGCCCCAGCACTTAGAAGAGTACTTGGCACATAGAAAATGCTTAACAAATATGAACATTATTATTATTATTATCATTATTATTATTATTATCATTATTAAATATGATTGATTGAATGAATGAATTTATATTAACACCGGTTTACCTGTTTTGATGTGTATATATCTATAATTCTATTTATTTATATTGATGCCTGTTTACCTGTTTTGATGTCTGTCTCCCCCATTCTCGACTGTAAACCCGGGGTGGGCAGGAATTGTCTCTATTGCTGAATTGGACTTTCCAATCACTTAGTACAGTGCTCTGCACACAGTTGGTGCTCAATAAATACGATTGAGTGAGTGCGTGTGAGTGAATGAATGAATGAATGAATGAACCCGCACGTGACAAAGGCCCGGATTCAAACACTTTTACATTTCAACCGCTCCTGCCTTCACCTCTACACAGCCCCTACCTCCTTCTACATTCACACCAACCCAGGATGTTTAGTCCGATTCACTAGGTGCTTCACTCCCAAAGCTCCAAGGACAATTTAACCATCTCCTCAGGGTTCCCCTAAGCATTGTCCCCTTCACTCCCAAGGCCCCAAGGACAATTCAACTATTCATTCACTCACTCAATTGCAGTTATGGAGCGCTTACTGTGTGCAGAGCACGTAGCACTCGCGGGAGGACAACGATAATAAACAGTCACATTCCATGCCCACAATAAGTTTACAGTCTTCTCGGGGTTCCCCTGAACACTGAACTCCAGTCTCTAAGACCCAAGGACAATTCAATTAAGAGAAGCAATTTAGAGGACAATTAAGAGAAGCAGCATGGCTAAGAGAAGCAGGGTGGCTCAGTGACAAGAGCCTAGGCTTGGGAGTCAGAGGTCATGTGTTCGAATCGAGGCTCTGCCACTTGTCAGCTGTGTGACTTTGGGCAAGTCACTTCACTTCTCTAGGCCTCAGTTCCCTCATCTGTAAAATGGGGATGAAAACTGTGAGCCCCACGTGGGACATCCTGATCACCTTGTATCTCCCAGCGCGTAGAACAGGGCTTGGCACATAGTATGCGCTTAACAAATACCACTATTCATTTGGAGAAGCAGCGTGGCTCTGTGGAAAGACCCCCGGGTTTGGGAGTCCGAGGTCATGGGTTCGAATCCCGCCTCTGCCACTTGTCAGCTGGGTGACTGTAGGCAAGTCACCTCACTTCTCTGTGCTTCAGTTCCCTCATCTGTAAAATGGGGATTAACTGTGAGCCTCACGTGGGACAACCTGATTACCCTGTATCTCCCCCAGCGCTTAGAACAGTGCTCTGCACATAGTAAGCGCTTAACAAATACCAACATTATTATTATCCTAGCTTTCTTCTGCCTATGTCCCCCAGCTCTCTGCTCAGTGGCCAAATCCTCTGCTCCATCTCCAGCTCTCTGCTTTCTGCCCTCATCCCTCTGCCCCCCATATGTCTGGCCTTTGCTCCTCAACTCTCTGCCCTCTGCCTTTCAGCTCTATGGCATCTGCCCATCACTTCTCTACCCTTGTGTTCTCTGTCCATCTGTCCATCTGCCTTTTAGCTCTCTGCTCTTGTGCCCTCAGTTCTCTGCTCTCTGCCCCTCAATTCGCTGCTCTCCATCCCTCCGCTCTTTGCTCCCTGCCCCTCAACTCTCTAATCTCTGCCCTTCAGCTCTCTGATCTCTGCCCTTCAACTCTCTGCCTGGGCTGGGAGTCAGATCTCTAATCCCAGATCTGCCACCTGTCTGCTGTGTGATCCTGGGCAGGCCATTTAACTTCTCTGAGCCCTCATTTCCCTAATCTGTCACATGGAGATTGTGAGTCCCATGTGGGACAGGGACTCTGTCCAACCCAATTTTCTTATATCTATCCTAGCACTTAGTATAGTGCCTGGACTGCCAAATCCAAAGGCCTCTCCTCCATCCTAATCCTCCTCTACCGCTCAGCTGCCTTCGAAACTGTGGACCACCCCCTTTTCCTGGAAACATTATCCAACTTTGGATTTACTGACCCTGTCCTCTCCTGGTTCTCCTCTTACCTCTCTAGCTATTCATTCTCAGTCTCCTTCATGGGATCCTCCTCTGCCTCCCACCCCCTAGCTTTGGGGGCCCCTCAAAGTTCAGTTTTGGTCCTCTTCTATTCCCTATCTACAGCCACTCCCATGGAGAACTAATTTGTTCCCATACCTTTAGCTGCCACCTCTATACGGATGATACCAAAAATGTACATCTCCAGCCCTGATCTCTCTCCCTCTCTGCAATCTCGCTTTCCTCTTGCCTTCAAGACATCTCTTCTTGATGTCCTCCAGTCACCTCAAGCTTAACATGTCTAAAGCAGAACTCCTTATCTTCCCACTCAAACCCTGTCCTCCCTCTGACTTTCCCATCTTTGGAGACAGCACCATCATCCTTCCTGTCTCACAGGCCCTTAACCTTGGTGTTATCCTTGACTCCTTTCTCTCATTCAGCTCACACATTTAATCCATCACTAAATCCTGGCCTCTTCCCACTAAGCCATGCTGCTTCTCTTAGGTTCACTGGACAATGGGGCTCTGACACTTGGTCCCTGGCGGGGAGGTAAAACAGAGAGTGGAGTTTCAAGGAAGGGAGGAGGTTAATTCTGTGGGCCCAGATGGCAGCAGGAGAGGAAGGAAGGAATGAAGGAAGGAAAGGAGGGAGGGAGAGAGGGAGGGAGGGAGGGAAGGAGGGAGGTGGGAAGGAAGGCAGGAAGGAAGGCAGGCAGGAAGGCAGGCAGGCAGGAAGGAAGGAAGGAAGGAAAGAAGGAAGGAAGGAAGGAAGGAAGGAAGGAAGGAAGGAAGGAAGGCAGGCAGGAAGGAAGGAAGGAAGGAAGGAAGGAAGGAAGGAAGGAAGGAAGGAAGGAAGGAAGGAAGGAAGGAAGGAAGGAAGAAGGAAGGAAGGAGGGAAGGAAGGAAGGAGGGAAGGGAGGAAGGGAGGGAGGAAGGAAGGCAGGGAGGAAGCCTCTGCTGAGAGTACTGGACAGCATTTTATTGGAAAGGGGAGGTATCCCCCTTCTAGAAGAGGGCAGGTGTCTCCCACCCCTGAGTGGTTTGGCTGGGTGTCTCCAACTCCCATAGGAGAAGCAGCATGGCCTAGTGGTTAAAATATGGACCTGAGAGTCAGAGGACCTGGGTTCTGATCCTGGCTCCTTCACTTGTCTGCTGAGTGACCTCGGGCAAGTCAATTCACTTCTCTGAGCCCCAGTTCCCTCATCTGTAAAATGGAGAAAAACACTAGAAGCCCCACCTGGGCCATGGGCTGTGTCCAACCTGATTAGCTTGTTTCTCTAACAGCACTTAGAACAGTGCCTATCACCTAATAAGCACTTTACAAATACCATTAAAAAAAGCCGACCCTGTCAGACTGAGTTTTTGTGGTTTCCCGCCATCGTGCTAAATCTAGAAGGAATTGGCTTGAAGGAGGCAGGAGGCAAGGCCCTGGTGTGTGGTAGGGAGGACTTCTGATGGGATAGGGAAAATGGAACAGACCGCAGAGTTCGAGCCAATTCTTCCAGGAAGAAAGTGTAACCCCTTGCCAGTCACTGGCCACTAGCCAAGGTTTCGGGCCGAAACCTAGGACAGCTCTGGGCCCCAGCCCAGTTCGAAGCAACTCCAGCTATTGGAAGGGCCCACCGGCCCCTCAGTCCCACCTGAAACAGGGGGCAGTGGAGCATTCTGGCCACTGGCTCTTCAGGTGTGACTATCATAGTGACAGGCCGGGTGACTGGGTGGCCAGATGTTGGATACCGTTCCTCAGGGCTGAATGACGACTTGCTTTCCTTCTCGAAGGTCTGTTGCAGGGCAGCTTTGTTCAGAGGACTCTCAGGGCTCTCCCCATCCTGTCTCTGCCCCTCAGTTCTGTGGCCTTGGCCCCTCAGCACTCTGTTCTCTGTCCCTCAGCTCTCAGACCCTACCCCCCAGCTCCCTGGCTTCTTCCACTCAGTTCCCTACTCTTGGACCCTCAGCTCCCTGGCATATTTCCCACAGCTCCCTGGCCTCTTCCACTCAGCTCCCTGCCCTCTTCCTCTCAGCTCTGGCCTCTGCTCCTCAGCTCTCCAGTCTCTGCCTCTCAGCTCTCTGGGCTCTGGCCCTCAGTTCTTTGGCCTCTGCCCCTCAGCTCTCTGGGCTCTGCCCCTCAATTCTTGGGCCTCTGCAGCTTTCTGCTCTCTCCCCCTTAGCTCTCCGCCCTATGCCCTTCAGCTCTCTGCCCTCTTCCCATTAGCTCTCTGTCACCCAGAACTGTGCCCCCAGCCCTCTACCCTAACTCTGAACCCTCTACACTCTCCGTCATCTCTCTGCCCTGCCCCTTTCTCTCTGCTCTCTGTCCCCCATCTCTCTTCCCTCCTAGCTCTCTGCCCTGCCCCTTTCTCTCTGCTCTTGCACCCAGCTCTCTTCCCCCAGTTCTCTTTCCCCCAAGCTCTCTGTCATCCAAGCTCTCTGTCCCCAAATCCCTGCCCCCAACTCTCTGGCCCCCAGCTCTCTGATCTCTCTCCTCCCGGTTTCTACTCTCTGAACCCCAGCTCTCTGCCACTTAGCTCTCTGGATCGCTTCCCCTCTGCTGTCTGACTCTCATCTCCCTTCCCCCTGGTCTCTGACCTCTCCAGCTCTCTGTCTCTGACGCCTGCTCTCTGTCTCTAACCCCCCAGCTCTCCAATCTCTGGCCCCCCAATCTTTCCTCTCTCTGCCCCTTCCCGACTCTCTGCCCCACTGGCCATTTGCGCCCCTCCCGCCCCTTTACTCAGCCCATGCTCCCAGCTCTCTGCCTATGCTCCCCGCTCTCTGGCCTCTGCCTCCCAGCTTTCTGCCCTCTACCCCCACTTCTCTGCCTACCTCAGGCTCTCTGCTTTCTGCCCATCCCAAGCTCTCTGCTCTCTGCCCATCCCAGATTCTATGCTCTTTTCCCACCAGTTCTCTGCTCTCTTCCACCAGTTCTCCACTCTTGCCACCCTGCCCCTCAGCTCTCTGGATATCTTGTTCTCTACCCCTTGCTCTCTTTTCATGAGCTGTTTTTCTATGAGTTCTCTGCCCATCTTCTCTCTAATGATTGGACAGTGCCCCCCAGTAATCCGCTCATAATCCCCCACTTATATGCTCATTGCCCCCCGCTCTTGTATTCTGCCCACCAACTCTCTGCTTTGTTCCACATAACTCTGCTTGGTACTCACATTCTCTGTTCTGTTCTTCAACTCTCTGCTTTCTTCCCCCCATCACTCTGCCCCCCAGCACTCTGTCCCTCAGCTCTCTAGCCCTCACCTCCTGCCCTCTGATCCTCAGCTATCTGCTCTCCGGCCCTCATGTCTCTGTCCTCTCCCACTCAGATCTCTGCCCCTCAGAGTTCTTCCCCTCAACTCTCCCCTCTCCCCTTTAGTTCTCAGTTTTCTGCCCCTCACCTCTTTACCCTTATGTTCCCGGTCCTTATGTCCTCTGCCTTTTTGCTCCCGGCTCTTGAATCCCTGCCCCCAGCTCTATGCCCCCCAGGTTGGTGTCTCCCAGGTCTCAGTCCCCCAGATCTCTGTCACCCAACTCACTGCCCCTCAACTTTCTTCCTCTCATCTATGTGACCTCTGTCCCTCAACGGTCTGCCCCTCAGCTCTCTGCTCCTCAACTTTCTGGCCTCTGTCCCTCAGCTCTCTGTTCCTCAGTTCTTAGCTACTTCCTCTCAGCTCTCTAGTCTCTGCCCCTCAGCTTTCTGGGCTCTGCCCCTCTTCTCTCTGCCCCTAAGTTCTGTGGTCTTTGCCCCTCAGCTCTCTGCTCTTCAGCTCTAAGGCCTCTGTCCCTTAGTTCTCTGATCTCCACCCCTCAGCTCTTTGCCTCTGGCCTCTATCCATAAGTTGTCTAGCCTCTGCCCCTCAGTTTGCTAGCCTCTGCCCCTCAGCTCTCTGGCCTCTTTCCCCTCGGCACTCTGGGCTTGCCCCTCAGCTCTCTGCCCTTCAGCGCTTAGACCTCTGTCCCTCAGCTTGCTGGCTTCTGCCCCTCACCTCTCTGACCTTTTTACCCTCAGCACTCTGTTCTCTACTCCTCAGTTTTCTGGCCTCTGCTTCTCAGCTTTCTTCCCTCTGCACCTCAGCTCTCTGGTCTCTGCCACTCATTTCTCTGGCTTTGCCCCTCAGGTCACCGGCCTCTGCACCTTAGCAAGTAATAAGAATAATAATTATGGTATTTAATTAGCACTTACTATGTGCCAGGGACTGTACTAAGCACTGGAGTGGATTCAAGGTAATCAGGTTGAACATGGTCCCAATCCCATGTAGGGCTCCCTGTCTCAATCCCCATTTGACAGTTGAGTTATAACAGACACCCAGAGAAGTAAAGTAACTTGCCCAGGGTCACATAACAGGCATGTTTTGGAGTAGGGATTCAAACCCATGACGTACTGACTCCCAGCCCCATGTTCTATCCACCGTTCTATCCATGTTCTATCCACTGAACTGCTTCTCTACAACTCTCTGGCCTCTGCCCCTCAGCTCTCTGGCCTCAGCCCTTTAGTTCTCTGGCCGCTGCCACTCAATTTTCTGGCCTCTCCTCACTGACCCTCAGAGATGCAGTCCCCTCAGTTGTCATCTCCTTCTCCTTAGGTTTCTGCTCCCTGCCCCTCAGCTCTCCATTTCCTCTTCCTCAGTTCCCTGCTCTCTGCCTCCTGGCCTCTGATCCCTGAATGTATGCACTCTGTCCCTCCTGCTCACCTTCCCCACCACCCAATTCTCAGGAGTCCCACTTCTCTACACCTCATCTCCCTGCCACTCTAGTGTCTTGTCCCTCAAATCCACACCTTTTGGCTACCTTCTGCCTCACTCCCTCCCCCTTAGTTCCCTGTTCCTCAGCTCCCAACCCTTCCCATTGTTAGTGATTGCTATGACAATCAATCATCATATCCAGACTGGATTACTGCATCAGCATTCTTTCTGATCTCCCAACCTCCTGTCTCCCCACACTTGAGTCTGTACTTCACTCTGCTGCCTGGATTACCTTTCTATGGAAACGCTCTGGGCATTCATTCAATAGTATTTATTGAGCGCTTACTATGTGCAGAGCACTGTACTAAGCACTTGGAAAGTACAATTCGGCAACATATAGAGACAATCCCTGCCCAATGACAAGCTCACAGTCTAATCTGGGGAGACAGACGTCAGAGCAAAACAGAACAAAACAAAAACAAGACAACATTATCACGATAAATAGAATCAAGGGGATGTACACCTCATTAACAAAATAAATAGGGTAATATATAATATATACAAATGAGCACAGTGCTGAGGGGAGGGGAAAGGGGGAGGAGCAGAGGGAAAGGGGGCTCAGCTGAGGGGAGGTGAAGGGGGAAATGGGGAGGAGAAGAGGCTGGAGGGGGAGCAGAGAGAAAAGGGGGTATCTCAGTCTGGGAAGGCCTCTTGGAGGAGGTGAGTTCTCAGTAGGGCCTTGAAGAAGGGAAGAGAATTAGTTTGGTGGAGGTGAGGAGGGAGGGCATTCCAGGACAGCGGTAGGACGTGGGCCAGAGGTCGAAGGCAGGATAGGTGTGAATGGGGGAGAGTGAGGAGGTGAGCGGGAGAGGAGCGGGGTGTACGGGGTGGGCAGTAGAAAGAGAGAAGGGAGGTGAGGTAAGAGGGGGCAAGGGCATGGACAGCTTTGAAGCCAAGAGTAAGGAGCTTTTGTGAATGGTGATATTTTTCAAGCTCTTACTATGTGCCAAGCACTGTTCTCAACGCTTTGGGAGATACAAGTTTATCAGTTTGTCCCACGTGGGGTTCACAGTCTTCATCCTCATTTTTCAGATAGGGTAACTGAGGCACAGAGACGTGAAGTGAAGTGTCATCCACTGCCTCCTCACAAATTTCCAGGGAGTTCCTGTCAACCTTCATATCAAGCAAAATCATGATTGGCTTAAAAGCTCTCCATTACTTTGACCCCTCTTACCTCACCTCTTTTCTCTCCTTCTACAGCCCAGTCCACACGCTCCACTCCTCTGCTGCTAATCTCCTCACTGTGCCTCGTTCTCACCTGTCCCGCTGTCGACCCTTGGCCCATGTCCTTCCTCTGCTGGAATGCCCTCCTCTCACACCCCAAACTAGTTATCTTCCCCCTCTTCAAAGCCTCTGAGAGCTCCACCTCTCCAGTGAGTTCTTCCCAGACTGAGACACCCCTTTCCTGTACTCCTCCCTCCCTTCCACTACCTGACTCCCTTCCTCTGCTCTACGCCCTTCCCTCTCCACAACACTTTGTATATTTGTACATATTTTACTCTATTTATTTTATTAATGATGTGTACATATCTATAATTCTATATTACATATCTATTGATGGTATTGATGCCTTGTCTACTTGTTTTGTTTTGTTTGTTCTGACATCCCCTTTCTAGACTAGTGAGCCCCTTTTTGGGTAGGATTGTCTCTAATCTATATGTTTGAATTGTATTTTCCAAAGGCTTTGTACAGTGCTCTTGCACACAGTAAATGCTCAAATTAATATGATTTGAAAATGAAATAAATGAATGGCCTCTGCCCCTCAGTTCTCTATGCTCTGCCCCTCATTTCCCTGGCCTCCTCCCCTCACTTTTCAATCCCTCTGCATAGACTTAAATCTTCTCAGTACTCTGCATATAGTGTGACATGGAGTTTGAGTCCAAACACCAGTCACCACACTTTAGCAAGACTTTAGCAATGCAAGTTGCACTGACACTTATTGAGCCCAAATTGCAAAATGAACTTTTCATGACATTTCAAATGTTCTGTTCTACATACAGCAGTAATATAGTAGCAGAAGATATCTACACTGATCCTTGTACTGCAGAGTGCAGCCCATCAGAAGTCTAGTCTTCTGCCATTTTTCTTCAGTCCTGCTAAATAGGCAAGTTAAGTGACTGTGTGTTTCTGTCCATTCTGTCAACTAGACTGCCTTCCAAGAGAGCACACTTGATGCTGTAACAATTTTGTCACTACCCAGCTCAAGGTTTTCTCTTTTACTAGAGTGATATAGGACTGCTAAGTGACTGTGTGTTTCTGTCCATTCTGTCAACTAGACTGCCTTCCAAGAGAGCACACTTGATGCTGTAACAATTTTGTCACTACCCAGCTCAAGGTTTTCTCTTTTACTAGAGTGATATAGGACTGCACATAGGTGCATGGATGTTGGGCTTAGCAGTTTAGGCCACTAT